>NC_050579.1:188038684-188338684 GCF_011100635.1 Trichosurus vulpecula
AAATGTTTGTTGCCTTAGTTTGTTTCAAGGCTCTTTGGTCGTAGCTGTAGTGATTGATTTATACTAGTAAAATTTCTAGTGATGGCCTTTGTTGATGTCTCTCTATTTGTCATTTTTTTTAACAGCTTGTTAAGTCAGGCTGGAATTGCCTTATTGGTATTTTGGGATACCTGAGTGTATACAAATAGTTTATTCAGAAATTAACACCGAGAGAGATGCACTCATGCATATTGGTGGAACTGTGAATTTGTATAAACATTCTGGAGAGCAATTTGGAATTAAGCAGTGACTCAAATGTCTGTACCCTTTAATCCAGAGATTTCATTGCTAGGGGTTTATCCAAAAGGAGGTAACTGACAAAAAGCCAGGCTCCATTCATATATACCGACGTATATACTTAGAGCAGCACTTTTGAGGTAGCAAAGAACTGCAAACAAAGGACTCTACTTACTGTACATGAGTGTAATATATAACTTTGGTGTTAAGAAATGAAGAGCATGATGAACACAGAAATATGGCAAGACTTACGTGAACTGATTTTAAAAGTGAAATAAGCAAAGCCAGGCGAACTATATATACAGTGACTATGACAATATTAATGGAAAGAGCAATAATCAGAAAACCTAATGTTTTGAAATAACAATGAACAAATTTTGCTTCCAAAAACAGAGAAGAAAAGATTATTTCCCTCCTGCTCCTTTGTAGATATAGGGTTTCAGAGCCATGCAGCATTGTCTATAACATCAAATTTTTCTATATGCTTACTGGTTTCACTGAAGTTTTTTCTTGTCTTGTTATTTTTCTAAAAAAACCCAACAAACCAAAAAAAAACTTTGTTATAGGGGATGGCCCCCGGGGTGGGGGAGGGGATACAAGGGGAAATGTAGGTTATGTAAAAACAAAAATTATCAATAAAAATTTGTTTTATAAAAAAGTTATTCCAACAAAAGTAATCAGCTATTTCCTGTCTCTCTATGTATATACACATACACAAAATAAGTTCTTTTTTGTGATATTTTTGGTCCCTCATTCCCTGATTCTCTTTTAAGTATTCATAATATGTAGTTATGTGAGTTATGAACCTGATAAATTTTTTTACATTTTTTTGATCTCATCATTCAGGAAACAATGTTTCCAACTTTCATTTCAACATTTCCTAAAGCCCATCTTTGTTTTGAAGTAACCTACTAGTAAAGCATGTACTTATGTAATTTGGAAGATCTTGTCTTTTTTTGGCAAATTTTTCTACCTCATAAGCTACAGTTATCTTTGTGGTTGTTATTTTAGAAATGTTTATGAACTGTGCAAGATTAGGAAGTAACCCATAAAATGTTTCTTACTGGTTTTGAAAGCTCAGTAAAACCAACTTAGCAACTGATGTCTCTGCAAGTAGAACCTATCCTATGAGCCATCCTTCTATTTAATTCTAATTGCCTTTTGTCTTTTGGTTTTCATTTATAGTCCATGTGAAGATTGATATGATTCACTTCCTCTTAACAGCATATCCAGTCATTCTAGGGTCTCAAACTGGTTACCAACAGCTAAATAATTGTTTATAGATGGTTTAGCTCCCTCTGTCCCCTTTTCCACAATTCTGCCATCACTGCATGGATATAAGGAGTCACAAAGAACTGAAAGCCATTCTGTACTTACTTTCATTGTTTGCTTTTGCTTTGACACCAAGTGGCCATCCTCCAGGAGATGAGCTTCTCCCAGTTTTGGCTAGGTTGCTTCTCAGAAAGTCTTAATGTACATTGCTCTCCTTTCCAGCATGGCAGGATTTGCCAGAGCTTGTACTTGTTAACATGGCTTTATGGAACTATAGATAGTCTCTACTGTAATGAAGAAATGGAATGAGATTTTGTGGAGGCATCATCAAATATACTGTATAACATTGGAGATGAGGAAAGAGTAAGGCACTATAATGTATACCCTTTAAAAAAACAAAATAAATGCACTTTGCTGCATCTTCCCAGAAAAGTATGTAATATATTTTAATAATAATCCTGCATGTCAGTATGTTCAGTGATGTAAAATATTTTCAAAGCCTATGTAGACTTTTGAAAAATGCTTTTTGATTAATTGAAAATGCATTTTAATATATCACTAGTACATGGGATAAACAATTCTTTAAAAAAAAGGCTTCATGTTAAATTTCATTACAGTCATTTATACACAAGAGGTATATAATTTTAAGTAATACCTAAATAAAACCTTGATTAATAGAGGGGATTACAACGAAAACACATGTAGGTAATGTTGTAAGGAGATAGTATAGAGGGAAGATTTTAGTG
The DNA here is from genome assembly GCF_011100635.1 of Trichosurus vulpecula. Classification (NCBI taxonomy): domain Eukaryota; kingdom Metazoa; phylum Chordata; class Mammalia; order Diprotodontia; family Phalangeridae; genus Trichosurus; species Trichosurus vulpecula. The sequence continues at coordinate 188,040,979 of NC_050579.1, forward strand.
GATGTTAAAATGAAAAGATTTACTTAACCTCAGCCTAGTAAAACAGAGATAATGTGTTAACTGCCTTATTGCAAGGAATAAATTAACAAAATATAAATGCTTTAGAAATGTTAATTATGAGGACCGTAGTAAAAGTAACAATCCATGGAGGAGTTTTTCATCAAAATTAGTAATACTTTGCAAGTAGTTACCTTAACAGTGTATCATTATATTGGAATTTTTTTAATTGCAGCAATTTTTAAAGTATCAGTAAGGATAGCAATTCGTCCTTTTGAGAGTAGATTTGATTGGGTTTTTAAAAAGCTAGAGTCATTCAAACCTAGTCAATATGCTGGTCGATACAGAACCATTATGCTGTTCAAAGGTGTTTTCTTTTTTGGTGTATGTAAATATAGGAGCCACAGAAAATTTGTCTAACTGCTGTGGACAACTACAAAAGAGAATTACAAAGATGTGTTGAGCTACTGCTTATAATTGGATTCTGAGTACCTTTCCTTCCTTAAGGTGAGTGCTTTTTAGGGAAGAATATATTAAAATATGTTCATGCACTAACTGGATAAATTTCTGGTACTTTTCCTTTAGTATTTTGAGTGGTAACCAAAACTTTTCTGCCTTCAACTGAGCCTAAAGTGATAAACCAAAATAACCAAACAATGGAGGGGCTTTAGTAAATCAAAGGGATCTTTTATGCTTAAGGTGGGTCCTTTGGTAATCTTGTTTTGGAACCCTTGTTTAAACTTCCATACTTGGGGTCTGCTATCTTTTTCACGTGGGTATTACATAGACTGTCCATGTCTTGCCATCCTGTGTGCTGGACCTTCTTCCATAGATCCTTCAGATGAAACGCCCAATGGGGTGCAGTTTTACAAAACAATCTGTGGGTAGTATTGCAGCCCCCCAGTTGAACACCACCAGGAGGCTGGTCCACGTCTTACATTTTCAGCCGTGTAAAGGTTAATGTTAAGTCAAAATTACTTTTGCGTGGATTGAAATTGACACGTCGTAGCAATACAATGTTAGGTGATAAAATTAAACATTTATCAAACGTTACCCAAGTTAACTTTTTTCCCTTCTCAGGGACTGAAGGTCAAAACCTCGAGTTCCGGGCCCCATTCCCACCCCTCCAGCCGGTCCCGGCACAACTTGGAGGCAGTTTGTGGAAGTAGGTCGGGGGACTTCCCCTCCCCCACAACGGGTTGCTCCGCCCACAGTCCTCACTAGGTCTTCCGTGCGCCTCCCAGTTCTAGTAGGCACCGACCCAACCTTAGTTAGCTTCTAGCTCCGCTACTTCTAGGTTCCCGACCTCTCGAGCCCTCTCCAGGGTCCAAAGCTTCCCCTCCCCTGCACAGGCCCTGGCAGCTCGGAGGGAGCATGTGGCGGCCTTAGTATCGGCGGCTGCCTCTTGGGCAACTACAGGTCCCAGCAGGCACTGCGGCTAGCTGCCCTCCGGACACAACACATCCCTAAGGCCTCGGCCTTCGTTTTTTCCCTAGGAGACGGGCCGCTTTCGTTGCTCCGCATTGTGGCTTCATTCCGTTTTTCGGACGGAATTGGACTTAGGTGGAATTGGTCCCTCCACCGGGCACCAGCATCCGATGAAAAGCTACAGAGGGCAGCGGCCATTTTTTACTTGGGGCGAGTGTGTTGATGGACTGGAGGAAGGAGGGTCCCTCAGCTGGGAAAATAGGTGAGACGACCCTCAGGAGTTGAAGTTAAGTGACCACTGCAGAATACGTTTTCCTGTGAGGCGGGGCCCCGGAAAAAGCGCTCTCGTAGAGGTTGGTGCGCATGCGTCCCGGGAGCCCCCAGGAGGCTCACGCGGGGCGGGGCCGCGGGCTGAAGCTGGGGTGGCGTCTGCGCGTCTGCAGGTCCTGCGGGGCTGGCAGCTTGAAGGGTGGAATGGGAGGGTTAATGGGGGCCGCGTCCTTCTAGAGGCGCCGTGCTGTCGAAGTCGAGATGGTTCCGTGGGTTCGGGCGGCCGGGGAGAAGCTGAAGCAGCGACTAAGACTAGATTTGGGGCGAGAGATCTGCCGCCAGTATCCGCTCTTCTGCTTCCTGCTTCTGTGCCTCTGCGTTGCTTCCCTGCTCCTCAACAGGTAACTGCGCCCCTTCCCTGCCCATTGCCCCTCCCCCTTCGAACCCCTAGCTTCCCTGCCTCCCCCTTCCTCTCCTCCCAGATCACCTGCCTGCAGGCCGGGCCGCGGATGGGCCTTGGGGTGGAGGCACGTTCCGGGTTGGGAGTGTGGTGCCGGCAACTCTCTGGGTCTCGGAGCTCTGCTGTCCCCCGGGGCGGGCGCTCCTTTCCTTTCCCGAGCACTGTCGGCTGTAGAATCCGAGGTTCCTCTCGTCATCTTGGCTTAAACATCCAAGACCCTTCTCTGCCTGTCTCTCCAGGCCCTCATCCACCGCTCCTGTGCTCCAAAAAGAACCGAATTTGTGACCACGGAGCGAAATTAATCCTCCCAGCTGGAGGTGACTGAGACAGTAAAATTATGCTGGTGGTGACAGTTCCTCTTACCCTAAGGGGAAGAAAGTGGGCCCCTGCCCTCTGTGGTTTCTAGGGAAAGAGCCATGGACTTATTTAGGCTCCCTAATTTGGGATCTCAACCTCCCTGGCTCCAATTTCCTCTGAAAAAACATGGTTTTTTAGGTCCAACTTGAACATGTTTCTCACTTCTGTGGCTTGTATTTTTAATCATCTGACTGGACATTAAAATAATTAACAGTTAAATAGCTTCTAGGATGCAAAAGCGTTTTCCTTACGTTATCACAGTTAAGGCCCCCAGCAACCCTGGAAAATAGGTACTGATGATTTTATACCTATTTTTTAGATGAGAAGGATGAAGCCCAGGGAAGATTAAATGACTTGCCGGTGGTTACACAGTTGGAACTTGTTAGAAATGAGATTAGAACCCTGGACTTAGCGATTTCTAGGTAGTATAAAAAGATACCTCTTAATAAGATCAGAAAGCAGACTTCCCCTTCTTGTCTGGCTTGCCATTTCTCAGTCCCCTTTGCTGGTTCATTATTGTCCATATCCTGCCTGGGCTCAAGGTACTTTTCCGTCTTTTGATCAGCTTACTAGTAGATATTTCTAACTGCACGTTCCACGGCCATCTCAAACTTGAAATAGCAAAAAACAAATAAAAACAGAAAAACCCCTCTTCTTGAACTCCAAACCTTGACTTCCTGGTGTCTATAATTCCGTTCTCTCTGTCTTCATAACTTCCCTATTTCTATTCAAGGTTTCATTATTCTTCTAGACACCCAGATTTATAGTCTACAGGGTCATTTCAGAATCTTGTCCACAATATCTCTAGAATCCATCCTTTTCTCACCATTCAGCTAGCTAACATCCTATCTTGAGCCCATATCACTTCTCATCTGGACTATTGCAATGGCTTCCTGAGTAGTCTGTGTAATTCCAGTTCTTTCCTTTCCAGTCCAGCCTCCACATAACTGTCAGATTGATATTCCTAGAAAACAGGTCTGATTAACCTTCTCAAAAAGCATCAGCGGCTTCCTGTTATCTTACCCTATCGAATATAAACTTCTCTGTTTGGCTTTTAAAGTCTTTCATAATCTGGCTTCAACTTGTCTTTCCAGACCAATTTGGCTTTGTGCTTTCTGACGTGTTGTAGGGGATTATTTGATGCTCTTATTTACTCCTTTCTCCCTCCCCATTGGGCACCTTCATGGTGCCAGGAGATATAAGGAACCAAACAATCCTAGCTTGCAAGGAGCCCACATTCGTCTATGGTGAACAAGGGTGTATGTGTGTGTATTTGTGTGTGTATGTATGTATATGCATATGTGTGTGCATATACATATGATGTGTGTGCATATACATATGATGTGTGTGTCATAAATATAAAGTGAACAAATCCAAATATACAAAAAGTATTTTGTGAAAGAGGGATTGGGATGAGTCAGTGAGCTTTTATTAAGAGACAGCTTTGTGTCAGGCACAGTGCTAAGTGCTTGGGAAACAGAGAAAGACAAAATACAGTTTCTGCCGTGAAGGAGCTCACAGTCTAATGGAGGCTATAGCATGCAAACAACTATGTATAAATAAGCTATAGACAGGATAAATTGGAGATTATCAGTAGAGAGAAGACATGATTACCATTAAGGGGGATCAGGAAAGGTTTTTTATGTGAAAGTGGGGTTTTAGCTGGGACTTGAAGAAAAGAGATAAATGAGAGAATTCCAGGTATGGGGGCTTCATTAAGAAAATGATGCTTGAGCTGAATCTTAAAGGAATAAGGATATTCTGTATTTCTGAGGTAAGGAGGGAGTCCATTCCAAGTATGGGAGATGGGCAGGGTAGAGAAAGATAATGGGAGTTTCATGTGTGAAACACAGAGAAGGCTAGTTTGGCTGGATTGCAGAGTGCATGGGAGAGTAATGTCCAGTGATTCTGGAAAGCTAGGTAGGGCTTTAAAAATGAAGTAGTAGAGTTCAGTAGATAAAAGATTATGTATCGGTAATAATATATAAAAAGACTGGAAAGTTTGGTGGGGAGGGGAAGGGGAGTGGACTAAGTTATGAAGGGCTTTGGATGTCCAACAGAGGCTGTATTTGATCCTGGGGGTAATAGGGAACCACTGGAATTTAATGAGTAGGAGGAGAGAGCAGTTTTGGTGGAATAATGAGGTCAGAAGCTGGATTGCAGGGGTTAAATGAGAGGATAGAAAGTTGGAGGCACCTGTTGTGGGTGGCCTTTTTAAGGAGTTTAGCCCTAAACTTTAGTTCTCCCAGAAGAGCTATAGTTAATGGGAATGGCAGGATCAGGTGAAGGTTTTTTGAGGATGAGGGAGACATGGGCATGTTTGTAGGCACTAGGAAAGGAGCCACTAGACAGGGAGAGATGGAAGATAAATGATGGAGTAGAGGGTGACAGAGGGGGCAGTCTTTTGGTGGAGACAAGATGGAATGGGATTGCTTGTACAGGTGGAGGAGTTGGCTGTGATTAAGGTGAGAAGAGTGACGGAGAATATAGTGCTAGAAAGCATCTGAGTGATACGAGATGAGGAAGCAGGAGTTCACACTGAGTGGCCTCAATTTTTTTTTCTCTAAAATATGAGGCAAGATTCTCAGACGAGAAGGTGGGGAATGGTAGAGTGGAAGGTAAGGGAATAAGTAAGCATTTATAAAGTGCCTACTGCAAGTCAGGGACTGTGTTAAGCATTTTACAAATATTATCTTATTTGATCCTCAAAACAGTCCTTCAAGGTGTAGATGCTGTTACAGTTATCCCTTCCACATCTTGGAGTTTGGGGCAAGATGCCCCCTTGATCTGGAAAGTCTGTGTAAAATTTTTTGGCCCCCTTCTCACCAGAGAAGAAGTCTGAATTTTGTCTTTTCCTTTTATGGGGTCTTTACATAAGTGAATTGTAAGGGTGAACATATGTGATTGTAAAATTTGGGTTGATGTTATACAATACTATATATAGATATTTTAAGCATTTCTGAATTTCACCTGTGGCTTCTGAAAAACTCCCCCCAAAATTCCCACTTAATTTCTTATGCTGACCTGCAATATAGCAAAACCTCGATGGGGAAAGTCAAAATGTGGAAGGGATAACTGTATTATCCCCATTTTACAGTTGAGAAAACTGAGGCACACAGAGGTTAAATTACTTGCCCAGGGTCACACAGTAACTATCTGAGGCTGGATTTGAACTCAGATTTTCCTGATTCCAGGCCCAGTGTTCTATCCTATGAGCCACCTAGCTGCCTCAGAGAGGGGGAACCATAGGAGGTTTGAGGAGGGATAAAAAGGATCGGAAGAGGTGGTGTGGAAATTAGGATAGTAGTTGATAAGGAGGTGTGTAAGAATTGTCTAGGGCATTAGAAGTCCAGTTGAGGTTGTGTTAACATAATTTAGTAGTGGATGTAGTCAGATGGTTGCATGATTTTTTTCAGCTTTGTTCATCCCTGTAGGAGTGAAGATAGTGGATGGTGAGAATAATCTAAGGCTGAGGTTTGAGAGGGCACAGTAGGGGACAAGGAAGGCAGGGACTCGAGAAGAGGGCAGTATAGAGTTGAATTGGTAATTGATTGGATGTATATGATGAGGAAGAGTGAGAAGTCCAGGATGATGCTGAAATTATGAAACTAAGTGACTGGAAGGATAGTGCCTTTGATAGATATATAGACAGGGAAGTTTGGAGGATGGGGGAGGTTTTTTTTTTGTTTTTTGTTTTTTTTTTTGAGGGAAAGATAAAATCAGTTTTGAACATGCTGAGTGTTATAGGTCTCAGGAAAAGCCAGGTTAAAATGTAAAACAGGCATTTGGTGATTCAGGACTGAGACTCAGAGGAGACATTGGTGCTGGATACTTGTTTATCTGTCTGTCTCTGAGTTCTTCATTTCAGTCAATTGGCCTACTTGCACATTTTTCCTGTACTCAGCATTCAGTTCCACCTTCTGCCTCTACACAGGCTGTCCTTCATGCCTAGAATTATCTCCCTCTTCATACTCTGCCTCTTGGAATCTCTGGCTCCCTTCAAGGCTCAAATTAGGTGTTATATCCCATACTAGGTCTTTTTTGATTTTCTCCTTTGTTAGTGCTCTCTTCTCTCCCCCTTCCTCATTATTTTGTATAAATTTTGTTACATTTCTTCCCTTCCTCTGCCCCATCCCATGCCACCCTGGTAGAATGTAAGTTTCTTAAGGGTAAGGACTATTTCAGTTTTGCATATCCAGCCCATAGCACAATACTGGAACGTGCTAGGTGCTCAGGAAACACTTATGAAATGAATGAAGAACTAGACTCTCAAATCCTGAATTGAAAGCTGTTTTTTGGAGGGGAAGAGTTGGAATATTGGGTTACACACAGAAATGTAAATATTTAGAAAGTCATATAAGGTAAGGTTATGAATATACATTTAGTTCATTTGGAACCAGAAATAGATTGTGGAATTATATACATCCTGAGCTTCTAAGTCCTCTGAAAGACCTTTTTTTCCTCTCCAAAGTAAGCCAGTCACACATTGCATTTCTTTATAGCTTACTGGATTCAGTTCCTTAGTTCTGAAACAGAAAATGGACAGATTCTTGTGGTAGTTCTTACTTAGGAAATGATTGTTGAAATTTTCTCAGAGGGGAAGAGAGATTTAACTTCAGTTCTGCAGTTGTCAGTAGCATTTTTCTCTGCTCATCTTTTACTTGTTTGAAATTTTGATATTTTTCTTCTTTTTAATCCTTCGAAGGCACAGTCAACACCCTTTACCCCCACCCTTTCTCAGTATGAGCAGCACATAGGCTCCCTTCTCAATAGGAGCAGGGGGTACCCAGGTATGGCCTACAAAGGGCATAAAGAGGCAGCCTGGCAAGGTGAACAGGGCACTGGACTTGGGAGTCAGAAAGACCTGCATTTGAATTTTGACTCAGGCATTTACGAATTGTATGATACTGGGCAAGTCACTTGTCGTCTCTGACTGTCAGTTTCCTTATCTGTAAAGTGAAGATAGTAATAATGTGTGAGGATCAATGAGATAGCATATGTAAAGACACCATATAAATATCAGCTATAATTATTGTACTCTTAGTTTTGCTACTAAAGTGAACAGATCACTTTTGGCATGCTTCTGAAGCTAGATTATTTTCTCCGCATCTTTTGTGGAATTAATTCCTCTGAAGCTGAGGGATACAAGTGATTGAACAGAATTGACATTTCAAGATGAAAGTCGAGAATGAGAGAATTAGAGAGGTAAGCCCTGGAAGTTTCACTGTGTATTATTAAGTTGTTATTTTCTGTCATCTGGAGAGAGTTATAAACTTGTTGGCCTAGCTTGGAAAGAAATTATGACTATTAAGCTCTACCCAGATCCTTCTACTTACCTCCTTTGAGAAAAGGAGCAGGGAAAGAACTTTAAGAATACCATATTTCACTGCATAATTGTTGCAGATTTTATGACAAAATTTTTGCCAGAAAGTAGGGTGCGACCATTGTGAGAAGCCTTTAAAACCATTTGTGCTGGTATTACTTAAAAATAATTTATTACTAAACTGTCTTTGGTAGAAGATTAGGATGCACAGAATACTCATGAATATATGTTAAAGTTGAGAAGATGCAGGTCTTACCATGTCACATGACTTACTCATGACAGCTTCACCTGCCTACCTACTCCCTTTGCACCTAAGGTTCTTCATTGGCTTGAGTGACGATACCATTAGTATAGCAGCACTCTAAACAAACCATGCAAGTCAATTTTGTAAATATACCGACAATATCTGTGGGCTGGGGATTCTAGGCTTGCAGTTGCGCAAGAGAAAAATATGTATTTATACGCCACTGGCGAAGACATTGCTGCTGTTTACTTTATAAGTGGCATGATGAACAGAATTATACCATGCCACGATTACACAATCAATGGTTGTAAGCCAATTTTTGGACTGGAAAAAAAACACAACCCAGGGTGTGACAATTATTTGGTGAAAGACAGTATAGTTATACAAGTTCTACTTTGCTCTTAAGAATGGTCTTTACTGTTTTGGGGAAAAGGGTTTGTAGGTTGTGATGCGATTTGATTAGTATGGTAAACTTTTAATTTTGGAAAGGACGGGTCATTTGGTCCAGCCCCAACTTGAATCTGGATTCTTCAAATATACCACAATTAACTGGGAATTAACTCACTATTTAATGATTCAGCCCATTCTTCGGACACTTCTCATTGGTTAAAAATAGATTTAGTAAATATTTAACCTTTTGTGCCATCCAGAGAGGCAGCAGGAGCAACAGCAGACAGAAGTCTGGCCTTGTGAATCAGGAAAACCTGGGTTCAAGTCCTGTCTGTGAGCCTTCTATTGTCCAACTGTGTGCCCCTGAGCAAATCACTGTCGCAGTTAACCAACCTCTAAGACAGTAAATTGGAGACCAGTTGTTAATCTGCATTGCTAGATAGAATGTATGGGAAGTTCCTTATACCAATGAAACTGCAGGTCTTAATGTAAAAAAAAAATTCCGGCAGTACTTCTGTAGTGTAGTGTACCTCTTAGGTACAGTAAATATTTGGTAAATATTTGAACTAATGAAGTGTTCTTAATAGTAATGCCTGCTTTCATTCAGGTAGTCAATATTCATTAACTTAAATATCAATTTCAAAGAGTAGAAGTTCAGTAAGTCGAATTTTGAACCTCACTTTTTAAGTGTTGCTAAACAAGTATATTTTAGTACTATTTCAAGAATATGTTATTTTGTTAGTGTGAGAACTTTTCTGACACAAATGGCAACCCCCATTATGATTTAGTAGATCCTCTTAAAAAGTTGCTCTGCAAAAAAAACCCAAAAAACCAAACACCCTGCAGCCACATTAACTTGGTGATGAACGCTCTGAACTTAGACTATCTTTTGTCTAAAAGGAGCAGAGTATATATCACTGGATCTATGTTTGAAGCCTTCATGTTTTGTAGAAACTTCCAGAGCTTGTATTCTGTTGGCATATATGGCCATTGAGAACCTAGAGTTACCTCACAGGGTCATCAGAGTATGGTTTTAGTGGGGAAAAACTAGTAAAGCACTGTTTAAAAAACTTGCAATAATTTTTCCACTTAGGTATTCCAAATCTTGAACTTTTAAAGCTTAGACCTTCTAGGGTATGGAATGTTTTGAATGTTATCAGTGGTAAAAGAATAATTTAAAATAGTAACTCTTTAAGGTTTGCAAAACATGATGCATATTTCATTTCTCATCTCACCCTCACAACATCCAAGGGAAGTGGGTGCTATTATTTATCCTCATTTTACAAATGAGGATGCTGAGGCTAAGAGAGGTGGAGTGGCTTGCCCAGATTCATTCAGTTGGTAAAAGTATCTGAGGCAGAATTCAAACTCACGTCTTCCTGATTCCAAGTTCAAAGTTCAATCTGTCATACCATAAAAAGAAGATGGTTATAAAATGTCATTGTAGAATTGTGTGTGTGTGTGTGTGTGTGTGTGTGTGTGTGTGTATGATATTTACTATATGTATATATCATTAGATATAATTGGTATTAGGTATAAATTGGCATTAAGTATAAATCAGGTATAATTTGTATAAATTTTATGTTTGTTGATTCACAAGTAATTTGAGTACTATATAAGGCATTACCCTATTGACCCGTTAGGAATGATGCACTGTTTTCGATTGTACTTTTAGAAGGAAAAAGACAATTTTGAAGGGTGGTGTAGTATAGTAGACAGAAAGCCAGCCATCCTTTTAGTAACGAACACTTGGGTTGGTTCAAGATTTGTCTCTGACAGATACTAGTTGTGTCATCATGGACAAATTATGTAACCTCTCAGTTTCCCAGGTAACTCTCTAAAAATAAGTTATGAATGAGTTGTAATATAATAATAGTAATAATAAAAGTAGCTAGCATTTATATAGCACCTACTATGTGTCAGGCTTTGAGCTAAGTGTTTTACAAATATTATCTAATTTGATGCTCCCAACGACCTTTGGAGGGTAGGTGCTGTTATTATTCCCATTTTCTAATTGAGGAGACTGAGGCAGACAGAAAAGTTAAGTGACTTGCCCAGGATCGCACAGCTAGTAAGTGTCTGAGGCTAAATTTGAATTCAGGTTTTCGTGACTCCAGACCCAGTGCTCTATCCACTGTGCCACCTGGCTGCAATTTATATGTGTAGAGGTATTTTGCATCTTCTCAGTTTGCTACTCAAATGAAATCATAGGTCCAGAACAATAACAAAAAGTGAAACATTTTAGACTCATTACCATAAAGGCAGAAAATCTTGTTTTCAAATCCTGATACAACAGCTTTGTGATTATATAAATCGGTTAGCCTCCTTATGCCTCTGGCAGTTAACTACCTAGCTACCATCAAGTGGGAATTTCCCTACAAAGAAATCACAGCTTCTAAGGATAAAGTTCATATGTTGGAATCAAAAATCTCCCTACTTTCAAAGTCATATTTCAGTGGTGGATAAATAAATTGGAGGACTAATTTAAAATATGGCCATCACCTTTGTTTTTTTCTTTTTCCTTTTTTTTGCAACCCAGTCCTATAGTTAGCCCCTTTATTGTTACACTGCCCTCTACTCAACAGTCTCTTGTCTCCTCGTCCTTGCTCAATTCAGTCCACCGCATCTGTGGACTGTCTCCACCATCCACGTCTTCTGAAGGAAGAATTCACACAAACTCTTTGATCTTATGGGGCAGGCAGCTCATTGTCCAAACGTAATCCTTTTATTCTTCCAAGTCCTTACTGAAGTTGTTTGAAACTTTCCCTTTTTTCAAGCTTTCCCCCTACATCTCACCTTTTTCTTTACTGAGAGAACAAATCATTCCCCAGTGAACTCCTCCCTTTCCCCCTTTTCCTCATATCTTAGAACCTCTGACATCATCTTTCATTGTCTCTAGTCTCTCGTGAAGATGTGAACCTTCTCTTGGTCACAAGTACACTTAATACCAATCTTCTTCTATCTTCTCCAGCCGACTGCTTCCACAATCACCCACTTCATTTAAATTTTTTTTTTCTAAAATTTTCTTGATGTATTTAATTTTCTTACACTGCTAGGATTTCTCTCAGCATCCATTTCCTTCCCCTCCCAGAGAGCCATCTGATATAACACATATTTTTTAAGAAAAAGAGGAAGAGACAGAATCAGCAGAACCTATCCATATGTTGAAAAAGTCTAAAAATGTATGCAGCCCTGCAATGGAGTGGGATGGAGTTGTCATCTATTTCTTCTTTGGGGCCATATTTGTTTTTTGTAATTATGTAGCGCTCACTTTTGGTTATTTTGTTCTTCCCATTTACATTGTTATCATTGTGTATATTGTTTTTTGACTCTGTATACTTCATGTAAGCTTTTCCACAACTGTATTAATCATATATTATAAGTCTTTTCGTACAGCACAATATTTGTTTAGCCGTTCTCCAATCAGTAGGCATTTATTTTGCTTCCAATTCTTTCATCTCCTCTGTTTGTCTTCAGTCTTTCTCTATTGGCTCCTTCCTTGCCGCCTACAAACATACCCATTCTTAAAAGACAAAAACAATCTCTTCACTTTACCTTACCCCTCCCCAAGGTATCATTCTAATGGTTCTCTCATCATTCTAATGGTTCTGCCTTTCATGAGTAAAATTCTAGACAGAATTATTTATTCTGATTGTGTCTACTTGCCCTCCTCTTGCCCACTTCTCAGCTCCTTACATTCTGGCTTCTAGCCTCATCACTCAAATGAAACTGCAGTCTCCAGAGTTACCAATGATCCCTTAATTGCCAGATCCATTGACCTTTTCTGTCTTTATCCATCTTGATTCCTCTGTAGCTTTGACACTTGACTACCCTCTTCTGGGTATTCTCTCCTCTTTTAAAATTTTGTAACATTGCTTTCTCATAGTTCTCTTACCAGTCTGGTTGCTTCTTTCTCAGTCTCCTTTGCTGGATCATCATTCATGTCATTCCTTATTTTGTGATCTCTGATAAAAAAAGCATCCATGGGTATCTTTGACCTACCTAATATTAGATCAAAGGGGCAAAACATCTAATACTCTCTGGAAAGCAAGAGTGTTTATTTAAATGTTTTCTACTCTATGCTTGAAACTGTGGGAAATATAAAAAAAAATTATGTATATGGTTCACATAACTTAAGTTATCTTCATTAAGGAAATTTGATGTCTAAAGTTTGACATCTTTCAGGGGAGGTAGGATTTGAATTTTGCCTTAAGAGTTCTTCCTTGTCATTTTGAATGTAACTTTGTCCTTGATCCTATTACTTCCCAACTCTGGGAGCTTATTTTATTTTATCAGTTAGTAATTTTCTCTTACATTTCCATCTTCCTTGGCTTCTTTTCCTGTTCTTCAAAATTGTCCAGACTTCTTAAAAGGTTCTTTCCTTAAACCCGATACTGTTCCTTCAAGCTCCTGTCTCTTCTCCTGCTCCTTCTTCTTTTAAAGTATCAAACTTTGAGAAAGAGCATTCCACAGTCACTTTTAATTGCTCACAAGTGCTGTGCATTCCTTAGCACTCTTTGCATTAGGAAGGGTATCTCTTGTAGTCTCTCTGGTACTGGAACTACTTTTGCTACTAAAATGACTCTCTTGACTGTCAGGTCACCTACAGATTGTCAGATGCACTAGCATCTTCTCCACAGTATTTGACATGAGATATACTCACTTATCTTCTATGTCCTGGCATTCTCTTGATTCTCCTTTTATTTTCCTGACCTTCTCTTCTTGTTCCCTAGATGTAGTAGGCATTACTCAAGGCTGTGCTCTCATCTTTCCTTTCCTTTCACTTCTTCCCTTCTCCCTCCTCACTTCTTTCTTTTAGTAGTCTCATCCATTCTCGTGGCTTCAACTATCAACTGTACAGTATATATGCAGAGAGCTTCCAAATCTACATCTCTAGCTTAGTTTCAGATCCCCGTTTATGACTGCCTGTTATTGAACAGTGCTTTGTAGAATTCTACCGACACTCCAATAGCATATCTGTAAGTAAACTTAGCTTCTTTCTTTTTTAAACATTCCTTTCCTCCTGACTTCCTTATTTGTATTGCTGACAATACTCTTCTTCCATTTGCTTATTATGAATCATCTTTGACTTCTCCTTTTTTAACCCTCACATATAATTATTGCTGAGTTCTTTCCATTCTACCTCCACAGTTCTCTCTCCAGCAAATCTCTTCCTTTTCATTTCTGCTGTACTTTTGTAGGTCTCCACAACATCTTGCCTAGACTAGTAGAATAGCCTTCTAATTGATCTTTTCATTTCCATCTCCAATCCTCCTCACACCGCTGCAAGATTAATTTTTCTCAAGTGCAAATCTGAAACTCTGATCACGTCACTTCTGTGATTCAGTTTTTGGGGGGGGGGCAGGGAAGGAGGTTGTTGTTTTGAGACTGGGTTTCGCAATCTCACCCAGACTGGAAGTATAGGGGCCACTCATTGGCCTGATCCCACTACTAATTCAGACTCTCAGCTTGGCAAAATAGGAGGTATTCAGTAAATATTATTGAATAAAATTGGAAGGAGGTAGGGTGGGCAGTTATTGTCTAGAAGCAGGAATGTTGGGAGAGCAATAAATAAAAAGTTTGGCTTGAGTAGAGGAGTCATGTAATCAATCTTTCAAACAATAAACATTAATTAAACGCTGTGTCAGGCACTGTGCTAAGTGCTAGGGATACGAAGAAGATGGAAAAAAATTGTTGCTGACCTCAAGGAATTTAAATCCTTTTATTTTGTTTTTAAATAGACTTTTATTGATGTCTTTTGTTTTTTACATTGACTAATTTTTTTCCTGGTATTCTTCTTTTCTCCCTACCAGTTAGCCATTCCTTAAAACAAAAATAGTTTTCCTAAAAAAAAAAAGGTGAAGAGAAAAAAACTCAGCAAAGTCCACTACAAACATATAGACATACAAAACAAAGTCCTGCATTAGCCATGTTCAAAAAAAAAAGGGAAAAAATGCTTTGATCTATAGTTCATTACTTTTCTGTCTGGTATTGGATAGCATGTTTCATCAAGAGCTCTTTGGAATTTTGGTCGGTCAGTGTGTTGCTTAGAGTTCCTATGTCTTTTAGAGATGATTATCTTTACAGTTTTGTTATTGTATAAATTGTTCTCCTTACTTGACTTTGCCTCAGTCCATACAAATCTTTCTAGGTTTTCTGAAACTATCACCTTCATTTCACAGTAATATTTCATCACATCGTATGTCATAACCTGTTCATTCATTCTTCAGTTGTTGGGCATTCCCTCAGTTTCCAATTCTTTGCTACTATAAAAAGAATTGCCATAAATATTTTTGTACATATGGTTCTTTTTCCTTTTTCTTTAATCTCTTTGACATATGGCCAGTAGTGGTATCACTAGGTCAGAGGATATGCATAATTTAATAAAGTTTTTGTATACAGTTTTAAATTGTTTTCCACAATGATTGGACCACTTCACAGCTCCACCAACAGTGCATTAAAGAGGGAACCTTTCTTTTTTATCAGTGACTATTGTCTAGCAGTGGAATCTTTTGGTCAAAGGGCACAACTCCATCAACAGTACATAAGTGTTCTTCCTGTCTTTCCACAATTCTTCTAATAGTGACTTCCCATCTTTTTTCATCTTTACCAATTTGATGGGTATGAGGTGAAATCTCAGGGTTGCTTTGGCTTGCGTTTCTCTTACTATTATTAGGATCATCCTTTCATATATTTAATAGTTTGTATTTTTGAGGACTGTTTATATCCTTTGAACACTTATCTAATGAGGAAAGGCTTTTGGTTTTAAATTTCTGTTAGTTGTCTTGGATAGTCAACCATCATCAGAGATATTTGGCCTCAAGGAGCTGAAATTCTGTTGGGGGGGCAGCCTGGCCACAGTAGTGTGGCAGAAACAGACACCAATGGAAGTACTTTTCCTTCTTTCTGAGTCTTGTCTCCTAACTCAGGTCACCCAGACCTATTGGGGTACTTGCCTGGAATAGCTGACAGTAGAGGCCCTTCTCTCTCCCTTAGACTTTGTTCCATCCTTCCTTCACCTTTCCCTATCTCTCCATCCTGGTAGTGTCCTTTTCCTCTTCCTTCCTCCTGACTCAATATTAACCCCTTTATTCTCTAATCTTTGGCAGGGAATTCAAAATCTCTGATCTTTAGTGGTGGGCTGGCCCTCTCCAAATCCCCTCCTATGCAGTATGGACATGGGTGCTCACACCAGTTAGATAGAGATGGGAGTCAACAACTATACTGCTTCCGCTAAGGTGGAGGATCACCATTTGCCTTGTTGCTATGCTCTCTTGACCCCTGGGTACTACCGTGTTAATTGTTGGTACAGTCTCTAAGGACCCCCTAAGACTTGGCATCTGTCCTACTGCAGGGATATTTAGGACTTCCGTGCAGCCAAGTGATACAATGGATACATTTCAGGTCTTGGTGTCAGGAAGATGAGTTGAAATCCAGCCTCAGACAGTTATTAGCAATGGGACCCTAGGCAAGTCGCTAACACATCTCTTTCTCAGTTTTCTCAACTTGTAAAATGGTCAAAAATGCTACCTATCTCATAGAATTGCTGTGAGGATCAAATGAGATAATATTTGTAAAGCATTTAGCATAGTGCCTGACACATAAGTGCTTAAAAAAAGCACTGGTTCCCTTCCCCCTCCTCCCCTTGTCCATTCTCCCTTCAGCTGAATCCCCTTCCTATGTGTTGTCTACCCCAATTTGAGTGAACTCCTTGAGAGCAGAGACCGTTTAGCTTTTTCTGTTTGTATCCCTAGCACTTAACACAGTGCATAACACATAATTGCTGAATAAATGCTTATTCATTCAGATGGTTATAGAAGAGAGTTTATAATCTTAGTGAGCCAAGCACTAGAAACTGGGATGACCAGGAAAGCTGTGCCTCCTCCCTTCTCTTCCCTGCCTTTCTCTCAGTCAAAGTCAGCTGAATCTTGAAGGAAATCAAGCATTCTGAGAGGTAGAATTTAAGAGAAGGCTCTTCATAGGGGTACAGAAAAGGCAAGGTAAACAAGAAGAATCTGGCACAGTTTGTAAGGGCTATTGTTAATATTTGTTGGATTGTATTTGAGAGAGTAATTAAAGATGAAGCTGGAAAGTAGGTTGCAGACAAATCCTGCAGGGTCTTGAAGCCAAAGAGTTTGGATTTTTTTCTATGAGAAAAGGAGAGAGTCAAAGTTTTGTTGGTTTGGTTGGAGAAGAATGAGAATACTGTATTTGATGACTGATGTGTCCTCTGGAGGTTCGTAGAGTTCAGAGAAAATGGGTTTTCTACCTTTTAGAAGTTTGTGATCTAAAAAGAAGAAAATTAATAGAGAAAATCACACATGTTATTATAATACTCTCATGTTAAAGAGATGAAAGATTTTAATACAAAACTGATAGCCAAAATTAGACTTATGACTGAGTCGCTTCTAGAAAATTAATTTTTGAGTAAGCTGAGACTGCTTGAGATATGATAATTCACTTAGTAGCAGTAATAAATTTTCTGTAAGTAGATAAAGGCTAGAATTTTAACTGTGGTATTGCATTTCCTGTTTTAAATTAGGAGAAAAAAGAAATGGAACAGTTTGTGTATTATTTTGCTTGCAGAAATAAGAAAGTAGAGTAAACAAACTAATATTTATAGTTTGATAAAGTACAAGAAAAATAGCAGAATGATTTCAAACCTTCATTAAAAAGAATAATAGTATTACAGAGATGGAGTAGGGATTGTTAACCTGGGGTCTGAGAAATTGCTTTTAAAAAATATTTTGATACCTGTATTTCAGTGTAATTGGTTTCCTTTGCAATCCAATGTATTTTGTTTTGTGCATTTAAAAACATTCTGAGAAGTGGCCCATGGGTTTCACCAGGGCCAAAGGGGTCCATGACATAAAAAAAGGTTAAGAACCATTGATGTGGAGCTTCAAGGTTCATCTAATCTAACTCAGGTTACAGATGAAAAAAAAGTAGAAGCCCTGGTAGGTTAAGTAGGTAGCTCACAGTCTTTCTTGTTGTTAGAATTAAACATAGACTTTTAAGCCAGGGTCTTTGTCCAGAGCCAGTGCTCTTTCCCTTGTACCATACTGCTTTCAAAGGAAGAAATACAGACCCAGAGAAAGGTAGTGACTTGAGCAAGATCACACAGGTAGAACCATGATTTGAATCTAGATCTGTTTCCAAAGGTAGCACTCTTCCCACTGTCTTACACTGACATTATAATATTTAGAGAGATGCAGGGAGGGGGATGCTGACTGATGCCAGTTATTTTAATCAGAACAAGTGACTTTACAGCTTACACTTCACTGAGAAGTAAGAGGGCATACTCATTCCCTCTCTCTTCTTTCCACCCTGCCACTTTTCCCAAAGAAGGTCCTCTCCTTCCTGGGTTGCAGAACTTTTTTTTTTAACATAAATTTTTATTTTGATCTTTTGTTTTTGCACACACTTACTTTCCCCAATGTATTAGTCTCCTCTACCTCTCCCAGAGAATCATCCCTTATGACAAAGAACAAGAATGAAAGGAAAAACCAGCTTATAAAAACTGACCAATACATTGAAAAAATGGGAAATTATCTGTTTTTTCACTGCCCATTGGCCTCCACTTCTGTAAATAGGGGAGAGAAGTACCTTTTTATATTCCTTTGGTCAACCTTGGTCATTGTAATTCACCACATTCAGTTTCATTTTTTAATTGTTATTTTTTACCTTGTTGTAGACATTATGTATTGTTTTCCATCTTCAGTTTACCCTGCATCATTTTATCAAAATCTTCCCATGCTTCTCCGAATTCTTCATTTGTTATTTCTAACTGTTCAATAATGTTCCATTACAGTCACATGTTTATTCCTTCCTTAGTTGGCAGACATCTACTTTTTAATTCTTTGTTATTACAAAAAGTGCTGCTATAAATAATTTATTGTATACGAGGTCTTTCTTTTTATCATTGACAG
Source organism: Trichosurus vulpecula (assembly GCF_011100635.1). Classification (NCBI taxonomy): domain Eukaryota; kingdom Metazoa; phylum Chordata; class Mammalia; order Diprotodontia; family Phalangeridae; genus Trichosurus; species Trichosurus vulpecula. The sequence continues at coordinate 188,059,377 of NC_050579.1, forward strand.
TCTTCTGATATATCCCTATTAGTGGAATATCTGATTCATAGAATATGGACATTTAATCACTTTCTTCCCATAATTACAAACTACTTTCCAGAATTGTTGAATCAGTTTGAAGCTGTGTTGGTGTGCCCAACATTGACAGTTTTCCTGTTTTGTTTTGACTAATTTGCTGTGAATAAAGTTGCCAAGTTGTTTTGATTTATATTTCTCAAATAAGAGAATTTCTCTAATACTAATTAGGGAGTTCAAGCATTCTTTGATATGATTGATAATAGTTTGCAATTCTTCTTTTGAGAACTGTTTGTATATACTGTATGTAATACTCCTAATTTGCAGTGATTATCCAGTTTTCCCAAATGAAATCATTAAAAGGATATATGCCATAAAAGCAATCATGTTACTGTTACCTACTGAATAAAAAAAATACTAGTAGAGATGCTAAGATTTGTGTTTTAGTCTAAAAAAGTGAGGAAGAAGCTGAACAGAAAGTTTTTGATCTTAAGTTTCCTCACTTGTGTATCTAGGGTTTGAAAGGAAATTTTTTTTGCATAGATACATAAGTGCCAGAACTGGTAAAGCAATTGATTGCCTTATCTCTCGCTTAGAGATAATTACTGCTGATACTTTGAATTTTTGACGGTGAATAGATGTGAATTCAATTTAGTGAACATTCCTTAATGTGGTGTAGTACAAAAGAGAGTCAGGTTTAGTGTCAGAGGAATCCAACTCTTTATCCCTGTGACTGTGGGCAAGTCATTCAACATCTATGGCCCTCTGTTTACTTATCTGGAAAAATGAGGGGATTGGACTATGTAATCTCTAAGGTCTCTTCCACCCCTAATGTTATCATCTTGCTTCATACATGGTACTGTGAATGTGTTGTGCAAAAAGAGTAGAAAGAAGTCCAAATCAATTGTAGTCAGATTTTCCCCAAAGACCTCATGGAGTTGTTAGCAATGAAATACTTTTAATTCCTTATGAAATTGTGAATAGTTGTTTTATGAAAAACTTATTTGCAAAAAAAGGAGAAAAAAAGAAACTTATTTGTTATTTAATTTTTTCCTTTTGAAATCTATAACATTTCAAAATGTTCATATTGCATTTAGCGAATTTGCTCAAGAAAGTAATAATGCTATTTAAGAAAAATGGAATTAGTAGCTTGCATATTTTGTTTATACCTATTATCTTAAATTTTTTTTTACAAGGTATCTTCATATTTTAATGATCTTCTGGTCATTTGTGGCTGGAGTTGTCACTTTCTACTGCTCATTAGGACCGGATACTCTTTTGCCAAATATTTTCTTCACAATAAAATACAAGTCCAAGGTAAAATTTCTTCTTAGTTGTTACATCAAAAATATAATTTTTAGTATTTCAGGGCATAATTAATCCTCTACTGTATGAATGCCAATCATGTTTTTATACCACCAGTAATACCTCTAGCTTTTTGGTTTCCAACCTGATAGCCTTACAGTCTTATGGGACTGTACCAGCAGGTATATCTTCTTCTTCAGAGGCATATCTTCTTCTTCCCCCCCTTTCTTCCTCCTCTCCCTTTGGCCCCCCTCCTCCTTTTTTGGGGGGGTGGGTGGCAACTATATCTGTGATTTCATTGGTGTAAAGACTTCTCTGGTAAGGAAAATGGTGATAACAACACCTACCTTGAAGAGTTGCTGTGATGGTCAAATGAAATATTTGGAAAAAAGGCTCAGCATAGTGACTGGCACATGATAGGCTCTATACAAATGCTTGTTCCCTCCCCCTTGCCTGGTGAGAAAATTCCCTTTACCAAATTCAGTCTTGAAATTTCGGTGCCACTTAGGATCTTAGAAAGTTATATGAGACTCTGAAGTTAAGTAACTTGCCCAAGGACCTCATAGTCTGATATGTGTCTGAAGCAGGACTTTAGACATTAAGTAATAACTGGTACTACATGTATTTACTATTTTTTTAAATATGTAGATGCTGTTGTGATAAAATTCAAATTTATTTGTATTTTAATTGAGAATGCTTTTAGTTTTTAGTTATCCCTGATACTCCCATCTTCTCTGTGTGTAAGAAGGGTTAGCTGGCAGCAAACCTTCTGGCTTCACCTCTGAGCAATTTTCTTATTTATCAGTCTTTTCCTCCATCCTGATGATTTGAAAGCTTTTAGAGACATGAAAAGTAACTCTGCTTCTTAAAAAGTTTGAGAGAAACCTATTACAGGGTTTATATATAGATTGAATTCTTTCTTGCAAGTGTTCTGAAACTTCAGATTTTAGCTCTAGAAATATTATAGAAAATATTTTATTTTTCTTTATAACTAGATATGAATGAGTCTAAAAGACTGTTGGCATTTTCGACTTGCAAAAATTTTAACTTTCAAACTTTTAAGGGAAATTTTGGAGAAATTGTTTAAACATTTAATACAGAGGGTAAAATTTCCATGTTATTTCTTTTGGTGCATTCTTTCATAATAATTGAAAGCTTCTGAGAAATCTGTGTTCTTTTAGAGCTGATTTGCATATATAAATGATTGTTGAAATATTTTTGTGAAAGAAATGTGATTGCTTCCTTAATTTTTTTTCTTTAAGCATTTAGAACTCCAAGAACTGTTTCCCCAAGGTCACAGCTGTGCTGTGTGTGGAAAAGTGAAATGTGAAAGGCACAGGTAAGATATATGTTCGGTATTTATTTGTATTCTGATTTCTGTTATATTCTGGATTTTAAGCAGCTCGATCGCTTTATATTTTTTAGACCTACTTTGCTGCTTGAAAACTACCAGCCCTGGCTAGACCTTAAAGTATCTTCCAAAGTTGATGCATCTCTCTCAGAGGTAATAGATGATCTCCAAATGTGCACATTCAGACATAGATGGTGTGGTAAAGTACCCAAAGAAATTTCCTTCAACAAATGGTTCAACAGAAATCTTAATCAAGAGTATCTTCTAATATATGGAGTCCATCAAATAGAATTTGCTAGCTTATTAATAATAAATTATTAATAATAACTGATAAAATTAAGTTCACTTATTTTTACAAATTAGCAGTACAAGCTAAAATACAGTTTTTACCTATTTAGCTTGAGTGACAAATTAGGAATGCTTGTGGATCCAGTATTTTAATTTTGTTCCGAAGTCTTTTCAAAGGAAATCCTGTTACGCCTGGTTCACAGTATTGATAATTAGTGCCACTGCCTTTCTGTGGTTAAAGACAGAAGAAATACCCATTTTGCATTCTACCCAGGTAACTTCCAAATGACCTTTGCTAGAGTGAGTAGATGTTAATGTATTACATAGCTTTCTCAGCAGTCATTCTAGCTTTGTTATTCACTTACTAGAGCACAAACAGGAATTGGTGACTTCACCTGTTCTTCTGTAGTAGACAAATTGTTACTAAGCTAATTGGGGAAAAAGTAAGCACTTTGAACCCGGCCTCATCATTTCTCCTTTTTTTCAATTTGTTTTCTGTTCCTTAGCTGCTGGAAGTGGAGCAAGATGCCACTTTATCACTTGGTATTTTCCTTTTTCTGAATTTCCAAAGTACCTTCTGGTTTTAAAATCTTTAAATGTATTTTTCCATTCTCCTTTGTCTAAAAGAGGCTTGTGACAGCAAGTGACATCTCCTAGCATTTACTCTTTCTAGAGGAATATCTTTTGTATATTGTACTTATAAAGGATACTGTTAATTTAGAAATATCCCATTTCCCATACTAACATACCTCATGTTGACATCTTATAGTAAAAACTATTTACATTCACACTTCTTGCCAGTAAAAAGGTTTTGCTATGAGGTCACAGCATGTGTACTAGTGATGACTTACAGATGCCTTTTATTGTATATAGATTTATGGCTATCATTCTCAGCTCTTCCTTTTTTGAGTCCTGACCTTCTATTCCATCTCTCAACAAGAGTCAGCGCACATATGTATGCCCATACATTCCACCTCTAGAATTGAAAAAGGACAAGTTTTGACATATTTTTTTACTCTTGTGTAGCAGAGTGTACTGCACATGGTACTAGGAAGACTACCAGAGTTCAGATACCACCTCTAGGACTTACTATCTTTGTGACTTTGTGCAAATCAATCTCTAATCTTTAATGTCCTTACTTATAAAATGGGGACAGTGGTATTATCTATTAGTATTGCTTGCCTTAGAGAGCTGTTGTAAGGGTCAAGTGAAATAATGAAGGTAAGGCCCTTTTAAACTACAAATGTCACTTGTTTTCCCTTTATTCCTCCTTAGGCTTTGCAGTTCTTTGGGAGTAGTTTCTTTGACAGTTTTCTGGTGCTATTTAGATTTTTGCTTCTGGGACTATTTAGATTGTTGGAGCAGTTTCTTTGACAATTTTCGTATTATCGTGTATTTATTATTACTAAATGTAATGATGTTTTTCCCAAGATGAGTTAAAGCACTCTTCTTTTAAAAAAAATGTTTTCTCCCCAGGTGCTTGAATTAGTGTTGGAAAACTTTGTTTATCCTTGGTACAGGTATGTGTTCTTTTCAGAAAACCCATTAATATTGTAGAATGACTGCCAATCAGAATTAAGGGCTCTACACATAAATACCCAATACTAATTTATAGAGCTCTTTTCCTTCTTGAGTTATTTTGTATTTACCTATGTATATGTAAATGACATTTCCCCTTCAGCCCTTTCTAGAAGGTAATCTCCTTAAGGGCAGGGTCTGGTTTACTTTTTCTATTTTATTAATCCTCCAGGACAAAAATATAATGGGAAAGCCATTGGACTTTTTTTTATCAAGAGAACTAATCTTTTGATATGAAAGATTTTCATAAGTTCTGGATGTAGCAATTTTATTTTTATTAATAGATAAATGAATTTGATTTTTTAAATTACATGATTTTTGAGAAATCTTCACATTTTCTAATTGAATAATTATGGTAGTTAATTTCAGTAAAGAATTCATGGAAAATTGAAAATCTTGAATGTTAATGGCACTGACTGTGACATTGAGTTAGGGGTTCACAGAGTATAGAGAGGGCAGTGGATCAGCTTTTGAGAATATTAAATTTTAAAAGCCTGCTGGACAAATACAGAGTGCTAACAAAATGGATAGAAGTTAGCCTATTTAAAGAACCTTATGTGGTAACGTGATTAAACATCTTTAACTGGTGGATGAAGATATTGTTATTAGATTTTAGGATCTTAACATGTATTTTCAAGTTAGGTTTCCATGCTGAACCCCTTTTAGAAGGATTTTCAGGGTTTATGAAGCATAGCTAACAGGAACTTTATTCTCAGCATTAATTTTATGCTCAAGGACTTCGCTATCAGCTTTTTGCTCCACTCCCCAGGTACCTTCAGATTCAGGGAAGTGAAAAGCAGCTTATTTTCCTTCCGAAAGTAGGAGACTCCTCCCAAAATTTACCCATTTTATAAACTGAACGTTTTTTGATATCTGTGTTGGTGATAGCCAAGAACTCTCTCCTCTCTCATCCTCTTTCCTCATTACTCAGACATGATTTCCTCCTTGCTGCGGCCCACTTGTCTACGTGCACCTTGATCCCATCTGCTCCTATCTACTCTAGCAAGTTGCTGTTATCCTTCCCACTCTTTCTCTGATCTTCAGTTCCTTCTTTGCTACCTACAAAAATGTCCATGTCTGTTTTGTCCTTTAAAAAAAAAACCTTTCATTTGATCCTGTCATCCATGCAAGCTATTGTCCTTTATTTCTACTCCACTTTTTAGATAAAGCTAGCTATTCTCTTTGCCTCCACTTCTCCTTTCACTCAGTTAAAACTCTCTGCAGTCTGGTTTCTGACTTCAACATTAAGTTGAAAGTGCTTTTTCCAAAGTGTATCACCCTTTAATTGCCAGATCTAATGGCCTTTTCTCAGTTCCAATCCTTCTCCACTTCTTTGCAGCCTTTCACACTGTCAGTCACCATCACCTCCTATATTCTTTCTCCTTTCTTTGTTTTTGGGACATTATGCTCTCATGGTTCCCCTCTGACACGTCTGACTAATCCTGTGATATCAATCCTGTGACATCATTACCCACCTTCGTGTTAGGCCATCTTTACTTTCTACTTTCCAAGCCATGCCATTTCTCTGAATGCACCCTTGAAAAAAAATGTACCCTTGATCCCATCTCCTCCCATCTTCTCCAACAGATTGTCATCACTATCCTTTTCATCCTCTTTAATTTCCAATCTTTCCCTAATGGCCCCTTCCTAGTAGCCTATAAACATGCCTACAATGTCTCTTCTAATTTTAATTTAAACCTTACTTGATCAACTATTCAAGCTGTCTATCCTATATCTTTTCACTCCTTTTCAGCTAAATTCCTTGAGAGAGACATCTTTACCAGGTGCTCCAAATTCTTCTCTTCTCACTTGATTTTAAACTCTCTTCAGTCTGGCTTCCACTTCATCATTCACCTGAAACTGGTAATTGAGATTGGTAACTCCAGTTACTATGTTCTTAATTGCTAAGTCTAATGGACTTTAAAGTGTTCCCATCCTTTTTGACTTCTCTGCAGTCTTTGACTGTACTCCATCAGCATCATCTCCTGGATACTTTTTCCTCTCTAGGTTTTTGTGACTTTATTATATTCTCCTGATTCTGCTCTCATCTGTCCGGGTGGTCCTTCACTGTCCCCTTTTCTAGATCTTCATGTCATACCCATACCCCTATCCATGGATTTCTCCCAAGGCTCTCTATTCTTCCTCTCTGGTAGATACCACTTGTTGAGCTCATAGACTCCCTAGGGTTAAAATTGTTTCTATGCAGATTATTCCCAGATCTTATCAATAATTCCCAGATCTAATCAATAAGCAGTAGTCATCCTCCTATACTCCAGTCCTTTGTCACCAACTGCCTTTTGGAAATCTTGAACCAGGTAATCCTGTAGGCATCTTAAACTCAGCATGGCCAAGGCAGAACTCATTGTCTTTGCCCCCAACTTTTTCTTCTCCTGAACTTTATTATTAGTATCAAGGCCACCACTATCCTCTCAGTCACCTCAGTTTGCAACCTTTATGTTATCCTCAACTCCTTGTTCTCACCCCACATACCCAAACCATGGTGTTTCTACTTTATCAGCATCTCTACTTACATGGCCACCACCTTACTTCAACCTTACCAGTTTTCATTCAGACTACTACCTCTTCTTATCTGGTTTCCTTGCCTCAGATCTCTCTGTACTTCAGTCTGTTCTTCACTCAGATGCCAAGTGATTTTCCTAAAGCATAGGTGTGACTATGTTACCCTTTTCCTTAATAAACTTTACTGTTGTTGTTCAGTCACTTTTTAGTCATGTCCAACTCTTTGTGACCCCATTTGGGGTCTTCCTGACAAAGTTATTGGAGTGGTTTGCCATTTACTTTTCCAGCACATTTTACAGATGAGGAAACTGAGGGAAACAAGGATTAGTTAAGTGACTTGACCAGGGTCATACAGCAAGTAAGTATCTGAGGCCATCTGCTAGGGAAGATGAGGCTTCCTAATTCCAGGCCCAGCACTCTATCCACTGTGCCACCCAGTTGTCCCCAAACTTTGGTGACTCCCTGTCGATATAAAGTTCTCTTGTTTACATTCAAAACTCTTCCCAGCCTGGGCCCTTCCTTAGCTTTCCAGTCTTCTCTTACTTAACTCCTCTCCACATACTCTGTGATCCAGCCACACTAGCCAGGGAATGCAAAGTTACTGTCAAGGGAACCAAGACCTGTCTAGTCGTTCAGATTTACAATCTCAGATTAGTTCTTCCTCACCTTTCCGATGCCTCCAGTATATAATGAGTTGTCGAGTCTTATCAGTTCTGCCTTTGCAATATTTTGGTTCATATATCCCTTCTCTGCTGTTGTGCGAATTCAGGTCCTTATCATCTTTTTGCCTAGATTATTGTAATAGCCTTCTAATTGGTCTCGCTGCTCCCAAGTTTGTCTCTGTACCAGTCCATTCTCTACTTAGTTGCTGAGACAGTCCTTCTGAGGCACAGATCTGATGTCCTTCTTTTTCTCAGAAATCCTCTGTAGCTTCATATTGCCTCGGGCAAAATTTAAACTCCTTAGTCTGGCACTTAAAGTTCTTTACAATCTACCTCCCACCTATCTTTCCAATATTTTTTTCATATTGTTCCCCTTTACATACTGTACAATTATACAAAATGACTTACTATTTTTTAAACTGCAACGGTCTTAACCTCTTGTGTCCTGTGTCTTGGAATGTTTATCTTCTTCATTTCTACCATTTAGAATCCCTTGATTCCTTTCAGGCTTAGTTTAAGTGCTATATCCAGCAGGAAACTGCTATATGTAGTAGCTTGCCTGCCCCTCACCTTAAATTATTTGGTGTTTACATATCTGTGTCCATGTTTCCCTTTTTTTGTCTTCTCTCCCCTCACCCAGTAGAATGTAATCTTAAAGACAGACACTATATTATTTCTGTATTGATGTCAGTAGGGCATATAGCATAGTGCTGTTTCACAGCAGGTGCTTAATAAGGCTTTAATTTGAATAATTTATGGTGAATTGTAAGACTTCTCTAAGTTGCTAAAAGTGCTTTTTTTGCTTATTCACAGAGATGTAACTGATGATGAGTCTTTTGTTGATGAACTGAGAGTAACATTGCGGTTTTTTGCATCTGTACTAGTCCGAAGAATTCACAAGGTATACGTTTTAAATAAGAAATTCTAGGTTTTATCTTACGATTGTTCCTTAATAACTTAAATGTTTTATTTTCAGTCTTACATAGAATATATCGAATAATTCTTTCCTTTTATTAGTTAAAATATACCTTCAGTCCTCTAGGGTGAAATGCATGATTAAAAATGGTTCAGTCGTCCCTTCTGGAATGAATCTGTTTAGGCTGGAAGAAGGGGACAGTACTGGGCCTGAATGTAGGAAGATCTGAAATCATATCTGGCCTCAGACATTTGCTAGCTGTGTGACCCTGGGCAAGTCATTTAACCTTTGCTTGTCTCAAGTTTCTCCAGTTGTAAACTGGGGATAAGAATAGCACCTACCTTCCCGGGTTAACATGAAGATCAAATGTGAGAATATTTGTAAAGCACTTAGCACAGTTCCTGGCACATAGTAGACATTGTATAAATTCTAGCTATTACTAGTATTAATAATAGTAATGTTAAGGCAACTGTTATTTGATGGAGTGCCAAAAATGCTAGCCATAGCAATAGGACAGGAAAAAAGAAATGGAGGGAATAAGCTTAGGCAAAGAAGAAATAAAATTCTTGCATTTTGCAGATGATGTGGTGATTTACTTGGACAGCCTTGAGAGTCAACTAAAAATTAAACAATAACTTCAGTGAAGTTGCAGTACCTAAAATCAGTTCACATAAATCATCAGCAGTCCTGTATATTGCCCAAAAAATCCAACTGGGAGAGTTAGAGAAATTTCATTCATAAAAAACACAAAACGAGAGGCTACCTAAGGCCAAGACACATGCAGGAAGTGTATGAACATAACCACAAAGCATTCTTTACAGATATAAAGATAGACCTCATTGGAGTATTTGGAGGAATATTAATTGCTCATGGGTAGGATGAACCAATATAACAAAAATTATAATACTGCCTTACTATGCCTGTTCTGTGTCATAACAGTCAGGCTCCAAAGGATTATTTTTTTTTGAGCTGGAAAAAATGATCATGAAATTAATCTGGAAAGACAAATGTTCAACAATCTCAGTGGAAATAATGGAAAAAGTGGCAAGGGAAGTAATTTTGAGTGAAAGTTCTCCCTTAAGGTCTCATTTCCAAGGTGTATAAAGAACTGATACAAATATTAGAAAATTCCATTTTTTGGTGGATAGCTAGTATTTACATAGTGCCTTAATGTTTATGAAGCACTTTTCAAGTATTATCTCATTTTTTCTTCACAGCAGCTCTAGGAGATAGGTGCAGTTACTATCCTCATTTTACAGATGAGGAAACTTGGGGCAGTCAGTGAAGAGATTGTCCAGGGTAACATAGCAAGTTAAGTTTTTGAGGTTAAATTTGAACTGAAATCTTCCTGAATCACCTATTTGTCTATATAAATAAGAGGTCAAAGGATCTGAACAGGTATTTTGTTTTTAAATTTATTTATTTTTAGTTTGCAACATTCATTTCCATAAGCTTTTGAGTTTTAAATTTTCTCCCCCTCCATTCTCCTCCTCCCCCTCCCCCAAGACAGTGTGCAATCTGATATAGCTCTCCATATACATTCATATTAAACATATTTTCACATTAGTCATGTTGTAAAGAAGAATTAGAACCAGTGGGAGGAACCATGAGAAAGAAGAAACAAAACAACAATAAAAAAAGAGAGCAAATAGTATGCTTCGATCTGCATTCAGACTCCATAGTTCTTTCTCTGGATGTGGACAGCATTTTCCATCATGAGTCTTTTGGAGTTGTCTTAGATCCTTGCATTGCTGAGAAGAGCCAAGTCTGTGGAAGTTTGTCATCGCTTAATGTGGTAGTTACTGTGTATAATCTTCTCCTGGTTCTGCTTACTTCACTCAGCATCAGTTCACATAAGTCTTTCCAGGTTTTTCTGAAGTCTTCCTTCTCATCATTTCTTATAGCACAATAGTATTCCATTATACTCACATACCACAACTTTGAACAGGTACTTTTTTTTTTTTGGAGGGGGGAAGGCAAGGCAGTTGGGGTTAAGTGACTTGCCCAAGGTCACACAGCCGAAGTGTCAAGTGTCCGAGACTGGATTTGAATTCAGGTCCTCCTGACTCCAGGCCCAGTGCTCTACTCACTGCACCACCTAGCTGCCTCCTGAACAGGCATTTTTCTTTTCTCTTTTTTTTTTTAAGTGGTACATTATATGTAATATCAGCTTGAAACAGAAAGATTTTAGGGCTGTGGAATATGTATCATAGAAATTTTATAGCACTTTTCTGTAGCATGCTATGAGATTCTGAAGCTCTTCACCACTGGGAGACAGTGAGGTTCAAGGCTCAGGTCCAGCTTCTATGATTTCTCTGAACCTGTTTCTTCATCTATCACATAGAAACTGTTGTACCAGAAGCGAGCCCACAGAGTATAAGTTTTAAGTGGAGAATTTATTAGCCAGCGGCCATTGGGGTACTGCACCACAAATCAATGGCAATGTGTTGGGGTGACAGCTTGGCTTATATAGGATATGTGGGGGAAGCAGGAACAAAGGTCCTGGCTGATCAAAAGATTCAGTCAGGTTATCGTACTAGTGGGATAATCTCATTTACATTCCTTGGTGGAGTCACTGAGCCCCAGGGATATCTGCTAGAAAGGGTCCACCAGGTTATCCTTCAGTGGGATGGTCCTGTCTATTCACATTCCTTGGTGGAGTCATGGAGTCCCAGGGGGTTTGCTAAATGCCAAAGATATCTGAGTCCATTCTTTCTGGGGGTGCTTGTCAGTAGCTGGGAGTTACTCAGGGGTTCCTAATTTTCCTTGTATTACAAAACAAGAGAGTAACGCTTGTACTGCCTCATCACAGGGTTTTGTTTTGTTTTTTTTTGAGTAATAAAAAAGACAGCAGGTACATAAAACTTTGTAAACAAAAATACACAATTTATACGTATCACGTATTCACTTTAAATTTATATCAATAAACTTTCTTAGTATTTTACAAGTGAAACAAAATTTTACCGCACTAAATAAAATATAGTATTAAATGACACACCAAAAGCATGAGAACAACATAAGCAAAAGATACTGAAGAAATCAAATCTGTTAGTACATAAGTATTTATCTGAAGACTTGATATTTGACATTCTAAGTCAGTGTCCAAAGTTAAATAACATTTTATGCCTGTCTCTGTCCTCCCCATTCATATCTGTCTGTCTCAAAAATAGAAGCATTTAAAACATGGAGTTAGAGGTTTATGATCAGTTGTAGAAACCTCTGAACAGGCATTTTTCAAAGGAAGAAATCCAAGCTCTCCAGAGCCATGTGAAAAAAAAATTCCAAATTACTAATAATTAGAGAAATGAAAACTAAAGTAACTTTGTGGTTTTGCCTCACACCCAGTAGTTTGGCAAAGATAGCAAAAAGGGAAAATAACAGATATTGGAGGGGTTGTGGGAAAATAGATGCATTAATTCCATCAGTGGAGCTGTGAATTTGTTCAGCCATTCTGGAAAGCAATTTGAAACTCTGCTCCCAAAGTCACTAAACTGATGCATGTCTTTTGATCCAGTGGTGCAGCTACTAGACCTATGCCTCAGAGAAATTAACAAAAGAGAGAAAAGACCCATATGTACAAAAATATAGTAGTGCTTTTTGTAGTGGCAAAGAACTGGCAACTAAGGGGATTCTAATCAATTGGGCAGTGACTCTATATATTAATGTATATGGATATGATGGGATATTTTGGGTCATAAAAAATGAAATAAGGGACAGTTTCAGAGAAACCTGGAAAGACTTGTGTGAATTGATGTAGTATGAAGTGAACAAAAGCAGGAGAACAATTCATATACTAGTAACTATTGTGAGGAAAAAGACTTTTGAAACATTTAAAAACACCGATCAGTATTATGATCAACCACAATCCCAGAGGACCTATGATGAAACATGCTACCTACCTCCAGAGAGGTGATGACTAAAGCTGCAGAATGAAACATGCTTTTTTTGACATGGCCATTGTGGGGATTTGTTTCTCTTGACTATGGTTATTTGTTACAAGAGTTCTGTTTTTCTTTCTTTTCAATTTATGAGGAGGGTTGAGGAAGAAAAGGATTAGGGGTGGGGTTTCCTTCCTGCCTCCTCAAAATGAGAAGAAATCTTAAAGAAGGCCAGAAGGAATCATAAACACATACATCAGCATTGAAGACCAAGCTCTACATAATAGAGACTTGCAGTTTCATACATGATCTCCTTTTCCAAAGTATATGTGGAAATATGCTTTTTATTTAGTGTTAAAATTTTTTTCTTAAATAAAAGGACTAGGGCTCCTTAGCCTGAGGAAGAAAAGGTTTACAAGGGATCAGATGATTGTTGTCTTCAAACCCCGGGGGTAGAAGTAGGACTAGTGCATAGAAATGACAGTGGGATTGATTTGGACTCAGTGTAAGGGCAAACAATTACTCTTGCCAAAAACAAAAGCTCTCTGACTTTACAGTCCTTCAGTAGTGTTTGTATCGTTAGGGCAGAGTTGTTAAATATTTACTAGATAGCCGTTATGTGCAAGGCACTTGTAGGGAAAATTTGTGAAAAGGAAGTTTGTGCCTCTTTTAGGACTGGTCCAGGTGATTTCTAGGGTCCTTAGCAACTCCGTAATTCTTTAATTCCAGCAATTCAGATGCTTATTTTGAGAGAAATCTGAAAAGTGCCGTTTGAGATTAATGATTCAGATAGTATCATATTACAGCCAATGTGTTCTTTGAATACACAAGGCTTTTAGAATCTTAATGTATTTGATATAGCTATCTTATTTTTGATAGTTTAATTATCCTACATTCAATATGTTAGCTATAGGTATCTTGCATTCAGTATCTTAACGATAATTATGAAATATTTTACTTTTATTTAAACTTTCTTCTTTAGGTGGATATCCCAGCAGTTATAACCAAGAAAATGTTAAAAGCTGCAATGAAACACATAGAAATGATATCTAAAGCAAGTCAGAAAGGTAACCTATCTTGCCTAATACAATTTGAGCAATATTTTTGGGGTGATTTTTTTCCTTGAAATTTAAAATATAATTATAAGTCAGAATGATGTTTACACTTCCTATAGAGGTGGCTTTAAAAAAATGGACCTCCCTTTTCTTTCTTATAAACTTTGTATAGCTGTTAAAAAATCACATTGGCCTAATTTTATTCTAAAATACTTTTTGAAATCATGTACATATTATGTACTCTTTGCAAAATTGACTTCTGCCATATAGTTTGTCATGCTGTTTATCCAAGTGATTTTGACATTATAAAGGAAAGTTATCTCTTAGAGATGTCTTTTGGTATGATTCTTCAGATATGAAATATTTCAAAGTATAAATTTAAACAAATTATGTAGTATGATGCTTTTTCATTTTCATTTTTATAAAATAAATTTGTATTGATGGTTTGTTTTTGCATCAAATATATTTTCTCGTGTATCTCTCCATCTTCCCTGTCCTAGATAGCCATCACTCAAAGAATAACATCACAAAAAAATTATTTTAAAGGGAAGAAAAAGTTAAGCAAACTTAAGCAACATATTGAAAAATTCTGACATAATCTGTAGTGTTCCACATCTATAGTTCCCACCTGTTCAAAGAAGGGAATGAGGTGAGGAGTATCTTCTCATACTTCTTTGGGGCCCATCTTAGTCATTATAATTTTGTAGCATTCAGTTTTAATTGTTTTGATTTTCCATTACCTTGTTGTAATCAGTATTTTGTTTTTCTGGTTTTAATTCAGTTTGCTTCAGTTCATATAAACTTTCCATGCTTTTATGTTTTCATCATTTTCATAATTTCTGATATTTCATTGTTGTTTAGTTGTTTTTCAGTTGTGTTTGACTCATGACCACATTTAGGGTTTGTTTTTTTTTTTTGAGGGGAGAAGGCAGGGCAATTGGGGTTAAGTGACTTGCCCAAGGTCACACAGCTAGTATGTGTGTCAAGTGTCTGATGCTGGAATTGAACTCAGGTCCTCCTGACTCCCGGGCCAGTGCTCTACTCACTGTGCCACCTAGCTGCCCCTATTTTTCCTTATCTTTTTTTTGTTGGAGGGGAGAAGGCAAGGCAATTGGGGTTAAGTGACTTGGCCAAGGTCACACAGCTAGTAAGTGTGTCAAGTGTCTGAGGTCAGATCTGAACTCAGGTCCTCCTGACTCCAGGGCTGGTGCTGTACTCACTGTGCCACCTAGCTGCTCCTCATTTAGGGTTTTCTTGGCAAAGATACTGGGTGGTTTGCCATTTCCTTCTCCAGCTCACTTTATAGATGAGGAAATGGAGGCAAATAGGGCTAAGTGACTTACCCATGGTCACACAGCTAGTATGTGTCTGAGGCCAGATTTGAACTCATGAAGATGAGGCCTGGAGCTATTCTTCAGTGAGTGAGCATATGACATGGTTTTTAATAGCATCATTGAAACAAAAAAATGTACTTATATCCTTCTGTTGATCTATGATCTTATCAGTAGTGAATGCCTTCTTCTTCTGTGTGTTGTTTTCTATCATCATGCTGAGCTTACATTGAAATTTTGGAATGAATGAAAAAACATTTATTATGCACTTACCTTGTACACTATGGGAAGCACTGGGGATACAAGCAGAAAAAGCAAGACACTTCCATCTCTCAAAAAGCTAATATTCCAGTACGAGGAGATAGTACACATTGAGGGTTTCAGCTTCAAGTCAGGAAAGGCACAGGAGTCCTTAGGTATAGTGCAAAGTTAATGGTAATGCATCTTCATCAGTATCATTTCCATTGATAACACCTTATCTTTTGCTGGTGTTGAACCATTTGAAAGTGCCAGCGGCTTGGGTGAGCTTTCCTTTTCCAGGTCTTTAGTAGCTCTAGCTACTGAGGAGGTGGGGGCTGCTGCACTTGCAGAGACTGTTGAAAGGTTCTGTCTCCACAAGGGTTACACTCTGTGATGACTAGGCTGGTACCGGAGTAGGTGATCTGGGAGACAGTTCTATTTCCAGGGTTCTTGCGCTTACCTTTTGGTTTGGTTGCAATTGATTATCAGTTGGTGATGGCAGCAGAGAATTCAGGTCCTTATTTTATAAGGGTTTCCTTCTTTGATGATGGCAATGGGGGATGAGCTTGAAGTAGGCACGATGGTCTGGGGGATACTATAATTCCTAAGACTCTTGGACTCTGGGTCCTGGAATGAGTGAGTCTGAGGGTAAATTGTAGTGAAGGTGAGTTGCAATGATTTGACCTGTCTGCCACATGTCACCTTCTGTTTTAACATTACAATGCTGTGTTTGGTTGGTTGGTGGCTATTGGCAGTACTAGTAGGGAGCCCTTTCTCCATAACGTTTGGTCCCTTGGATGACTGTCAGGGTTGGGCTGGTGTACATGACAATCAGAAGGCCTTCTTTGGCACTTTTAACGTTTTATATGTTTCAGAGCAACGATTGGGCTATTCACCTGTTACCCTTCACTTTCAATATAAGTGACCAACTTCCTTTCTGAACATATATAATTGTAATGTCTTGCCATGCATCATTCCGTTACCTTTTTATGTCATTCGAAATTATTATGGTGTTTGTGGTTCATAGTCATTCATGATTCTATCCAACATGGTATTCATAGCCATTACTGGAAGAAGATCAGCATTAAAAGAGTGATTTGGTTATAGGAAGCACCTTAGGATATCAAAAAATGCTGCACAATTTTCCAAATGTAGTTCATCTCATTCTCTTTCTCTTATTTAATTCTAAGCCAGTTCATTGTCCATTTGCAGTGCCTATGCAAGATATAAGTACTGATGGACAAAATCAGTGGGTATTTTTCCAACTTATGTCAGAAACTTCCTGGGAAGTAGGAAGAGTGGGAAGTGTTGGATTTGTAGCCACAGGATGTGGGTGCAAATCAGAGCTCTGACAGTGTGTGTTGAGCAAAACACTCTACATCTCTGGGCCTAAATTTCCTCATCTGTGAAGGGAGAGAATTAGACCAGATGTCCTTTAATGTTCCTTCAAGTGTTAAATCTATGATTTTGGGCTATGTTTTTTTCCCATGTCAATTGCTGGGTTAACTTCCATGGATTGTTCATTAATTTCACTGAAGAGGGCCCATAGTTTTCTGGGAGTTGGTGCACTTGGCGTAATGTTACCCACCACCAGTATCATCTGGAGAGCTTCACTATTGTCTCTTCCATTAGGACTTTGCCCTGGAAGTCATCTATTACCGTACACGTTTTGCTAGTCAGTAGTCAAACCTATATTAAGCTATATGCCAAGGACTGTACTAAGCGCCAGGGATGTAACTTTGAAAAAAGAAAAACAATTCCTGCCCTCAAGGAGCCTTCAGTCTAATAAGGGAAGACAAAACAGAAAAGGAAGCTGAAAAGCAGAGGTAGGGGGAGGATGTTGAGGGCATGGTGTAGAAGTCAAGTCAGAGAAATCCTGAGGTAGTGCAGCCAGGTGAGAAATATATAAAAGATATATGTAGATGAGCTTGCTGTGGCAAGAAAAAGGGCTATCCCATTATCAGAGACTGGGGGAAAGGAAGACAAAGTAAGAGGTGATGAAAAGAGATTTTGAGATGAAGGAGCTCATAGAAAATGATCTGTTTTCTCATTAAAGTATGAGGAAAGAAGAGAAAATTTGGAACAGCTTCTGTGGGGAATGAGATAAAGTGATTATTTAGGGAGGAATAAAAACATTTCCTTCCTGCAATATAGGCCCACTTGAGATACAATAACATAAATTGGTAGTGTACTCAGTTTGATTCTTTGACTTCGACCAGTTCTGTTTTATAGCATATGAGTAAGGCAAAAACAGGGCCCCTACATTCAAGGAATTTAGATTATAATGGGCAAGACAACATGGAAAAACTTGTACGTATTAAATATATATGGTGTAAATGGAATGTAATCTTAGAGGGAATGCACTAGCAGTCAGAGCAGGAGGGGAAGAGACTAGGGAAAGCTTTCTGTACAAGGTACAGTTTGAGCTGAATCTTGAAGGAAGCCAGGAGGCAGAGATGAGGAGGCAGGGCATTTCTGGCATAGGAGACAATCAGTGAAAGGGCACAGAATCTGGAGTATTGTGTGTGAAGAATAGCAGAAGGCCATTGTTGTGGGCTTGTAGAGTACAGGGAAGGGAGTAATGTGTAAGAAGACTAGAAAGATAAGAATAGGTCAGGTTGTGAAAGGCTATAAAAGCCAGAGACAATTTATGCTTGATCCTGAAGGTAATAAAGAATAAATTATTATAAATAGGGTTGGTAACATGATCAGATTTGTACTTTAGGAAAATCACTTTACCAGCTGAATGAAGGATACATTGAAGTGTGAAGAAATTTGAGGCAGGAAGACCCATAGGAAAGCCATTGGAATTGTCAAAGCAAGAGGTGATAAGGGCCTATATCAGGATGGTGGTTGTGTTAGTAGAGAGAACAGGACATATACAAGTGATGTCGTTACGGTCAAAACAATAAAAATTGGCAGTAGATTGGACATTTGAAGTCAAAGGGAGTGAGCAGTCAAAGATGACAGTGAGGTTGTGAACCTGGGTGAGTGGGAAGATGATGATACCATTGACAATAATACACAACTTTGGAGGAAAGGAATGTTTGAGGGAAGAGACTGTCAGTTCTGGTTTGGTCATGTTGAGTTTAAAATATCTATGGAACATCCAGTTTAAATTATCCACGACACAATGATATGAGACTGGGAGTCAGAAGAGATGTTAGGGCTGAACAAATAGACCTGAGAATCATCTGCATGGAGATAACTGAGTCCATGGGATTAAATCAACAACCAAGATTGTATCGAGAGAGGAGAGAAGACAGGAGGGCCAAGTTAGTTGATAAACATTTATTAAGTACCTACTGTGTGCCACCAGGCACTATGCTAAGTACTGAGTATACAAAGAAAGGCAAAAGATAGTTGTTGCTCCCGAAGGGGCTCATGGTCTAATGGGGGGAGGACAACAATAGGAGGGAGGATTGGGGTTACAGATGAGAGGTGAGTTCTAGGGTTGATGTGACCTTATAGGAAGATAAGGTTCCTAGGGGGTATGAAGGATTGAAGCCAGGTGAGAGATGAAGAGATGACTCCTCTGGGTACCCTACTTAAATAGAGGATCTGAGAAGAGCTCTCCACTCTTTACCCTCTCCAGTCAGAGGCAGGGGGGTGTCCCTGGGTCAGAGGGTATTGAGAAAGTGTGAATTCCAGGGTTGATGTGATCTTGGAGGAAAAATGTTGAGACATCCTTGATTAGTAGGTTTGATCTGGAGGAAGAATTAGTAAAGGAGACTGAGAAGGTATGACCAGACTGGTACAAGGAAAACCAGGAGAGACCACTGTCCTGAAAACTTCAAAAGCAAAGAATATCCAGAACAGTATTTGATGGATAATATCAAAGTTGAGGATGTCAAGGAATGGGGATTGAGATAAAGCCATTAGATTTAGCAATTAAAAGATCTTTGGTATTAGAGGGAGCAGTTTCAGTTGAATGAAGTCAGAAGATAGATTACAAAAAGAATTGGTTCAGGGTGCACTTGAGATTATGAAGCATAGAAAGTTCATTTGGAAAAAGCATTAGAGCTTGAGAAAATACTGAGGGGTGGAAGGATTGCAGCTGATGATGATACATTAACCAAAACTGACATTAAATGTTTAGTTCTTGTTATATCAATCAACAAACCTTTAATAAGTGCCTATTTATGTACCAGCCACTAAGTGGTGGAGATACAAAAAAAGGCAAAAGAAAGTGCTGACCCTCAGTGAGCTTACAGTCTAATGGGAGAGACAGCATGCCAGCAAATATATTCAAAGCTGTATGTACGATAAATAGGGAATAATTAAAAGAGGGAATGCACTAGAATTAAGGGGGTTTCCAGCAAAAGATAAGATTTTAGTTGGGACTTAAAGGGAGTCAGGGAGGACAGTAGACAGTGTTGGAGGGAGAGTATTCTAGGCATTGGGGACAGCCAGATAAAATGTTTAGAGC
Organism: Trichosurus vulpecula; assembly: GCF_011100635.1. Lineage (NCBI taxonomy): Eukaryota > Metazoa > Chordata > Mammalia > Diprotodontia > Phalangeridae > Trichosurus > Trichosurus vulpecula. The sequence continues at coordinate 188,078,936 of NC_050579.1, forward strand.
TGAGAGATGAGTATCTCGTTTGTGGAACATCTAGGAGGCCAGTGGCACTGGATCAAAAAGTACGTGTCAGGAAGTAAGGTGGGAGAAGACTGGAAAGGTAGGAGGTGGCTAGGTTATGAAGGGATTTGAATGCCAAACAGAGAGTTTTATATTCTAACCTGGAGGCAACCACTGGAATCTATTGAGTATGACAGTGACACAATTGGACCTGCACTTTGGGAAAGTCTCTTTAGTGGCTGAACAGAGGATGGATTGGAGTGGGGAGAGACTTGAGGCAGGCAGTGCCACCAATAGGCTATTGCAATAAGTCCAGGTATGAGGTGATGAGAGCTTGCACTTGTGTTGTAGAATTGTCCTGAGGAGAGAAGGGACCATGTTTGAGAGATCTTACAAAGGTGAAATCAACTGGCCTTGGTAGCAGTTTGAGATTAGGGAGAGGGGAAGATAGTGAGGAGTTGAGGATGACTCTTAATATTGTGAGTATGAGGGATTGGGAGGATGGTGTTGCCTTCTACAGTAATAGGGAAGGTAGAAGTGGGGGGAGGGTTTGGGGGAAAGATAATGAGTTCTGCTTTGGATATTGAGTTTAAGGGTCTGCTGGTCATCCAGTTCAATATATCTGAAAGGCACTTGGAGATGTGAGACTGGAAGTCAATGGAGAATTTGGGGCAGGATAGGTAGAATTGAGGATATGAGAAACTGGATGTTTAGCTTAGAGAGAAGACTCAGTAGGGGATATGATAACTGTCTTAAAACAACTGAAGGTCTGTCACAAAGAGGAATTAGATTTGTTTTCTTTGACCTTAACAGAATCAGGAGCAATGAGGGACAGTTAGACTTAATGTCATGAAAAACTTCTTAACATGAGAAAAAACTTCTTAACAATGCGGTCCAAAAGTGGAATGAGCCGACCCAAGAATTTCTGGGTTCCTTTTCCTTAAAGCAGAGCCTCGATGACCATTTGTTGGGTGTGTTTGTAGTAGAAATTCCTTTTGTATTGGATACAAGTTGAATTGGATGGCTACTAGAGTCCCTTCCATTTTCCAGATTCTCTGATGAAGGAAGAATGAGTTTGTGTGAAGTGAAGCATAGGAAGAGATGAAATAGTTGGAGAGAGGCATCTCAAACTTAAGGAATATGAAGGTGGAACAATTTGTGGTGAGGGGGATTTCTAAGTTATTACTTCTTCCAGATTGTTGGTGCAGGCCGTGAAAACTTGGATTTTTTAAATTTGCAGGCCAAGTTACTCAAGGGGACCCGATCTCTAAGTGTGAGGCTAGGTGTTGGGGTAGAGAATATTGTGAGGTAGGGTGCACCCAGGGGCCCGTAGTTGACAATAGAAATGACCTTGATGGGGAGATGTACATATCTGTATCTATCTTTATATGTGTATGCATGTATATGTATGTGTGTGTACACACACACATATGTATACACACACACACATGTATATTCCTTCTTTTGACCTGTTGTGTCACTGGGGGTATTTGAGAGCGTGGCCAAGAATGAAGTGTCTGGAGTCAGAGTATGGGAAGAAGAAGAGTTCCGAGATGAAAGGCTAGAAGAGGATAGGAGCTGGGAGAGTAGGGGGAGCCTATACACAGTGGTATGTTTAGCAGAAACCCAAAAGTATAGCATCAGAAGTCTTGATGGTGCTGTTTATATAGACAGAATGGTTTGACTATAGTTTACACTTTGATCAGTTTTTAATTTACTGATTATTCAGCTGTTCCCACTGTAATTGTGAATGTGGAATTCAAAATTCAAAATCACCAGAAAATGACATTTTGGATTCTTCTGATAACTCATGTCAGTTAAATTTCATAATATTGTTTCTTAGCCTATGATTAATGGAATGTATTAATTAAAATTCCATTGAATTGTGGAGATTCTATTTTTATCATGGTAAGGATGTCTAAGTATAAACCATAATGCCTTATGGTTTATAAAACTCTTTAAAACAGTGAGTAGTGGAAAAATTATTGTCTTCATTTTATGGATGAGAAAACAAGCCTAATTAGTTTAAATCCATGATCACTCAGTGTTGGAGCTTGAACTTATCCAAGGATACTTTGTACTTTGCCATTTAAATGGTGATGAATCAATTATAACTATTATTTATCCAGATTTACCTTTTATCTTTGTGTGGAGTTATTCTCTGAACTTTACCTTTTTGTTAGTACAAAATTTAGGTAATGATTTTTAAGCTCATCACCCCAACTGAAAATATCCTGCAGTCATCTTTTTGAAAAGTTTTGTTAATGTTTAACATTTTTTGTGCCCTTCGTATTTTTACCAATACACTTTCCTTCCCATTCTCACCCCACCACTGAACTTGTAGCAGACAAAAATAGTTAAAGAAAATCAGCCTACCAAAGAGCTCAGCTGATAGCTTATGCAACATTGAGCAGTTCCATCCACCAAAAATAGGGAGGTATGTTTCACCATTGAGTGTTTAGTCATTGCATTTAATTTTAGTTCAGCTGATTTTTATTGTTGTCATTTACATAATTTACATTATATCATTGTTCACATTCTTCTATTAATGCTTGCTTTGCTCTGCATTGATTTGTGCAAGTATTTCTATATTTCTTTGAATTTCACATTTTTTGTTTCTTATGGCACAGTACTATTCCATTGCATTCATAAACCAGTTTGTTCAACCATTCTCCAGATGGGGCACCCACTTTTTTTTTTAATGACCACAAAAAGTGCTGCTGTCAGTATTTTCATATAATTGATTTTTCTTTCCATCTTTGACCTCCTTGGAGTATTTGCCTCCTGATTGGACCAGCCACATCTGATGTTATCAACAATTTAGTAAATTTCTTCACATAATTTGAAATTGTTTTCCAGAAAGTTTGAACTAATTCACAGCTTTACCAGTAATGTTTTAGTGTGTATAACTTCCATAGTCACTCCAACACTGACAATTTTCATCTTTTGAAAATTTGCTGGATGTGAAGTAAAACCTCCATGTTGTATTTTTTTCCTTTTTTCCTTAAAAAAAAAATCATTTACTTTTAGTTTTCAACATTCACTTCTATAATATTTTAAGTTTCAAATTTTCTCTCCCCCCACCCCGCCCAAGATGGTGCATAATTTGATATAAGCCCTACATATATATTCATGTTGCACCTATTTTCACATTAGTTGGGTTGTAAAGAAGAATTACAACCAACGGGAGAAACCAAGAGATAGAAGAAAGAAACAGAAAAAGAGAGAGCAGTAGTCTCCTTCACTCTGTATTTAGACTCCATAGTTCTTTCTCTGGATGTGGACAGCATTTTCCATCATGAGTCCTTTGGAGTTGTCTTGGATGCTTTCTATCACCAATGCCATACCCACAGTGGGTGCTGTGAATATGCAGGTGAATTCCCAGGTTTGAATGGAAAGATATAGCAGACTCTCTCCATGGAACGCAAAACCAAAACATTTATTCAAACACCAGAAAGTCATATGCCTCATAGCAAAGCAGAAATTTATACACATTATCAATGCAGAGGGCAGCACCAACCCCAGGCCTTTCCTCCATCAAGCTTCCCCACAGACAAACTCCCTGAAGCAAAATCTCTCCCTCTCTTACTCATGCTCTGCCTCCTCTCTCTCCAAGCTCCAACTCACTCCAACCTCCTGCTCCACCCATTTGGCAGGCTTCTCCCACCATGGGCTCCATGTGACTCACTCATGCTCATGTGACTCAGGCTCCATGTGACCCAAGCAGGTCACACAGGCTTATTAATGGATGGGAAAGATCTTCCCATTCCATTAACAGTACATGCTTGCATTGCTAAGAAGAGATAAGTCTATCAGAGTTAGTCATTGCACATTGTGGCTGTGTACAATGTTCTCCTAGTTCTGCTCACTTCACTCAGCATTCAGGTCTTTCCGGGTTTTTCTGAAGTCTGCCTGCTCATCATTTCTTATAGCACAATGCTATTCCATTACATTCATGTAGCACAGCTTGTTCAGCCATTCCTCAGCTGATGGGCATCACCTCAATATCCAGTTCTTTGCTACCATTAAAAGAGATGCTATAAATATTTATGTACGTGTGAGTCCATTTCCCATTCGTATAATCTCTTTGGGATACAGACTTAGAAGTGGTATTGCTAGGTCAAAGGGTATGCACAGTATGATAGCCCTTTGGGTATAGTTCCAAGTTGCTCTCAGAATGGTTGGATCAGTTCACAACTCCACCAACAATGCATTAGTGTTCCAATTTTCCCACATCTTCTCTGGCATTTATCATTTTCCTGCTTTGTCATGTTAGCCAGTCTGATAGGTATAATATGGTACTTCAGAGTTGGGGCATTTTTTCATATAACTGTAGATAGCTTTAATTTCTTCATCTGAAAACTGCCTGTTCATATCCTTTGACCATTTATCAATTAGGGAATGACTTATATTCTTATAAATTTTACTCAGTTATAAAATTTACTCAGTTCTCTATATATTTTAGAAATGAGGCCTTTATCAGAGATACCCAGTGTTGTTTTAATTTACATTTTCCTTATTATTAATGATTTTTTCACATAGCTACTATTAACTTGTATTTGTTTTTTGGAAACTCTTATTTCATATACTTTTGTAGCCATTTTTAGATTTTGGAAGTCAATAACCTAATTTCCTTCTTGGAAATACTGGAATTAAATTTCATTTTAGATGGTATGCAATTAGTTGCCTGTTAACATTAAAGTATCTGTTTTAAAAACTTGGTTGATTAATTTTAGATATTGCTTTAAACAAATTTTATTGACATCTTTTGTTTCTATATCACCCTCATTTAAAAGTATATCTCTCCTCCCCATCTACCATCATTTGTAAGAAGAAAGGAAAAAAAAGCTGTTTAGCAAAACTAATGAGCATGTCAACTCAGACTAACAGTAATTGTAGTGTATCATATCAGTTGCCCAGCTCTGCAAAAACGGAAAGAGGATGGCTTTTCTTAACTCTTCTCCAAGGTCTCCTCTGGTCATTATCATTACAGTCTATTAGCCTGTGTTTCTCTGTTCTTTTTACATTGTTGTCATTGTATATTTTGTTTTCCTAGTTCTGTTTACTTCATTTCTCTTTAATTCATATGTCTTCCCATGCTTCTCTGAATTTTTCTCTATTTATCATTTCCTGTAGTATACCAAAAGTTCATTACATTCATGTTCACTATTTGACCATTCCTCGACAGGTATCTATTTTATTTCCAGTTAATTTTTATTGGTGATTGATCTTAACTTCTCTGTGGTACAGTTGCTGAAAGTAAACCAACAACAGTTCTGTCATCTGTTTCAAACCTTGGGAAGATAAATCAAATTATCTGACTATATTTGTGATCTTAGAAATTCTTAAGTTACTTAGCATTTGTTGTAAATATTTTTACACCAGAGATGATCGGATTTCACTTTAATTGATACATTTTTCTTGATCTTTATGTGAAATACTTAGTTGATAGCATGCTGCATATTTAGAGTTTGAAGGATTAAAATACTGTGGAATCAAAACTTGAGATTTTTGTATTCGAGTAGTTTTTATTTGTCAGGGAACTGCTAAGGTTGCTTAACCTAATATTGATTTTTATCTCTCTTTATAGTGAAAAATGCAGAATTTTTACAACAAGCTACTTTAGAAGAATATGGGCCAGAACTTCATGTGGCTTTGAGAAGTCGAAGAGATGAGTTACATTATTTGAGGAAACTTACTGAATTACTTTTCCCTTATATTTTGCCCCCTAAAGCAACAGACTGCAGGTATAAATATTTTGGAAGTTTTTGTAACAGTATTTATGTGCCCTGCCACAATGTATATTGCTATTCCTGATCAGGGTAATCATAGACTGTTAGTAGAGATTGGCCTAAACTATGAACATTTTTTAGTTTTTTTTTTTTTTTTTTAAACCATCAGGTCCTAAGATACCAATTTAGGTGTTAGATCTGAGTGGTATTTGCTTTATTATTGGTATCATTGAACCTTAAGAAATCAAGATAAAGCTATTAATTGAAATGAATAATCATTTTTCATTATTTCTTTTTAGAAAATTCAGGTTAGTGAATCAAATAGACAGAAACACTTTAAGCAACTCTGTAGGCATTTTGTTACTAGAGCTGTGAAGCACTGTAAAAGGTCATCTGGTTTATCTCCCTATGTCCTGGCAGGATGGTCTTTAAAACATCCCAGAGAGATCACTATCTACCTTTTCTTAAGAATCTACATGGGAGATTCTGCAATTTGTCTTTGTAATGAGATTTTGTAGGTAGAAAGTACTTTTTTAATACCTGTTTCTTACTATGGAAATTATTTTCTATTACATTTTCATTTCTAGAAAATTGTGGTCTCAAATTGTGTTGTAATTATGTAACTGTTCCTTTTTTTTTTTCCTCCAGATCCCTGACTTTACTTATAAGAGAGATCCTGTCTGGTTCTGTTTTTCTTCCTTCTTTGGATTTCCTAGCTGATCCAGTAAGATTGAAGCACTAAAACTGTATAAAAAGTTTTATTCTCTGTGTCAGAGTAACATTTTTTGCACATCTTCTGCAAAGAATGAGAGACCTGTACTGTAGCTGTGTAGGAAATTGTCCCTTTGTGGCTCATCACTGCAAATGTTTTGCCACTGTCTCATTTCCATTGGATTAACATAGGAGCTTTCATAATTTGAGAAGTCTTCCAGAATTCTGGGCAGAATACAGTGAAGGAATTATTTTCAGCTTGTTTCTTTTGTCATGGCAACCTGTGTTTATTCTTTCCCATTAGGATACTGTGAATCATTTACTTATCATCTTCATAGATGACAGTCCAGTGAGTATTGACCATTTTAGAAAGCGTTTCAAATTGTATTGCATTTTGTTTCATATCAACCAAATGGAATAGGAATATTATTGAATTACTTCATTCTCTTTTTCTTAATAGCCTGAAAAAGCAACAGAACCTGCTTCCTCTTTGGTTCCTTTCTTGCAGAAATTTGCAGAGCCTAGAAATAAAAAACCTTCTGTAAGTGGAAAAAGTACAATTTATGCCATATTATTTTATTGGTTTTAATTTAAAGAAAAATTACAAAGTATTTGTTCAGTATTTGACTGTCTTACACCTTGTTTCAAGGTACTGAAGTTAGAATTGAAGGAGATTAGAGAACAGCAAGATCTTTTGTTTCGCTTCATGAATTTTCTGAAACAAGAAGGAGCAGTGCATGTGTTACAGTTTTGTCTGACTGTGGGTGAGGCTTACCTTTGTGCTTACTGAATATGATTTCTAACTTAAAAAAATTGTCTTTGAATGTCCAGGCCATATCTTGTTGCAGAGGTACCCAACTTTTCTTCTGTTGTGCTGAAACGTTATTGTAAATGTCCATTGCTACATCACTCGCCACTTCTTTGGAAGTGTACACTGCTATTCCCCAGATTGAGATTTGGCTTTGTAACTGGCTATGACTAGATCTCATTAGGAATAAAAAAATAACCCAAAACTCATTACATCAAAATTTTCAATATAGTAAGTATATATGCATAGGTGCAATATACGTCTAAGATTACAAAATAATGGAGTTTTGGGTAATTTTACCTTGGCAAGCTTTTCTTTTACAGAATAATTTGGTCCTAGGGTACTTTCTTTCACTCTGTCCAACAACATTAACCTTTCCTTTGATTTCCTCAAGGAAAATAGCAATGTTCTGGCTCATTTGTTAACGGGGATGTGTTAATTGAAGGAGTATAGCAGAGAGCCATAAATATAATTTTCAGTGAGATTTTAAAATATATGGTCCTTAGTGGTATAAAATGTGGACTGGTATAGGAAAGAGAGTTGGCCTTAGAATTGGGATTTGGATTCTGTCTTTGATTTCTTCCACTGGAGCTCAGTTCACCTCCCAGCTTGTTTAATCTGTATGGTCTTCAGTAAAGCACCGAACCTTTCTGTCCTCATTTCTTCGTTTGTAAACTTAAAGAGGTTGAACTAGCTTGAAGTTTATTTGAAGCTCCAAAAGACTTTGATCCTCTGGATAAACTGTTATTAATAATGGGCTGTATTACAGGGAAAAGATAAAGCAGCATTAGGCAACATTTGGAAAATTACTTTAAAGACTTTTTTTTCTTGCTGTATCACAAATGATTTTTATATGGATGAGGATTAGAGAAAAGCAGTTTTGTGCTAGAGGAGTTTGTTACATCCTGAACCAGTTGGTTAATAGTGCTTTGCTTATTTTATTACAACAAAATCCTTTGTTCATAATTATTTAGTACGCTTATGCTCATTTTAAAAAGTAGACCATTGGCTGAATGATGGCAGTTTTCATTACAAAGTTTTGTTGTGATCTAATTTTTGTTACCAGGATTTTTTTTTCGTTACCAGGATTTTACGTGTAGCTTGTTTTCACATTCTGTTACAACATAACATTCAGTTATTTAGCTGATCAAGGTAGTGCACCCATGGAATCCCACCTACTAGGGAGGTTGAGGCTCGTGGATCTCTTGATCTTGAATATTCTGAGGTGCTGTGGGCCATCTCAGTTGGGTGTCTGTGCTAAGTTTAGCATTAATATGATGAGCCCCTGGGAGCAAGGGCCACCAGATTTTGTCAAGAGGAGCAAACTGACTGAAGTCAGAAATGTAGAAGGTCAAAGCTCTCATGGCTGTCACTAGTGGGATTGGTCTTGTGTACTTGCATTTCCTGCCCAGAAGAGATAAGAATACCTCTTCTTTAGTTAAAAGAACAGAAATATCCCGAACTGTTATTTGGTGTTTTGTCATTGCTCTTTAACCATTATCCTTTTTTCTACCCTGTCTATAACTCCACTAGTTCTCACAAAGGCCATTTGAGAAACTTTGATTCAGTGTTGAGAAGATCCTACTCCCTTTTAAGTTGTGTAATGGTTTTTGCAAGTTTATTTGGAAATAAGAAACTGGCTTTTAAAAATTGCCATTTGTAATTTAAGTTAATTTCTTGCTTGCTTGTTGCCATTCAGTCATTTTAGTCGTGTCCAACTCTTTGTGACCCGGTTGGGGTTTTCTTGGCAAAGATACTGGAGTGGTTTGCCATTTCCTTCTCCAGCTCACTTTACAGATGAGGAAACTGAGGCAAACAGTGTTTAGTGGCTTGTCCAGAGTCACACAGTTAGTAAGCATCTGAGGCCAGATTTTAACTCAGGAAGATGAGTCTTCTTGACTCCAGCCTGACACACTATCCAGTGTACCACCTAGCTGCCCAATTGACAATATTTTGAAGAAACCGTACTTTATATTCTTTGAGAAAAGTGTTAGGCTGGTGTTTTTTCAGCATGCCATTTAAATTGTGTGTGCAAAACTGTACAATTCATACTACTTCATAAATATTTGGACGATTGTTATCAAGCATACGAGATATTTGGGGTCAGCTGTATTTTGGGTCTCCATTCAGGTGTTTTGCCATTATATAGACAAAGTCAAAATCAGATCACTAGTCATAGTTAAGACTTTCATGTAATGTGCTTAAGAAATGTTATTTGTTAAATAAGGTGATTCCTTTTTTCTCTGCCTTTTCCTAATATACCAGAGGAATTCAATGACAGAATTTTGAGACCAGAGTTATCGAATGATGAAATGATGTCCCTTCATGAAGAGGTGAAGAAAATATATAAAACCTATTGTTTGGATGAAAGTATTGACAAAATTAGATTTGATCCTTTTATTGTGGAAGAGATTCAAAGAAGTAAGTCTTGGGTGATGACAATGTATAGGGTTTTGTAATTGTCAGGGTTTTTTCACACCCTCATCCCTTTTGGTAGATATGATGTCTACAGTATTTAACCTATTAAGAAACTGAGTAAGAAATAATATAAAATTAGCTTGGTTAGTTCCATCTGGAGCTGAGACTAGGGCCCAGCTCTTCTCCTATACGTTACTCTTTCTATAAACTAAATATATATTTAAATTTCTGTAAAAACCTTCATTTGATCCATCAATCCACTAGCTATCTTCCTATATCTCTTCTCCCTTTAAAGGCTAACCTTGAGAAAGCACTTTGCAGTGAGTTCTTATACATCCTCTCCTCTCTTTTCTGTAGACACTCTGCAGTTTGGCTTCCAACTTTATCATTTAACTGAAACTGTTCTCTATAGTTTTCACAGTCCCTTCATTGCCATATTTAATGTGATTTTCTCCATTTTAATCCTCCTTGACCTCTTTTCAGCATATTCAGCATACTCTCTAGACATTTTTGGCATTGATCCCTCCTGATTCACTTCCTATTTGCCCCATTGCTTCTTCTATCCCCATTTCTGGTTCTTCATCCAGGGCATTTGCACTAACCATTGGTGTCCCCAGAGGCTCTGTCCTGGGGCTTCCCTTCCTTTGTTTTTTTTTTTCCTCTATACTGTTGTTTTGGGGATCTCACTAGATCTCTTTTGTTCAATTAGCATCTCTATGCAGATAACTCCCAGATCTAAATATCTAGCCCTAGTCCCTCCCCTGAGCTGTAGTTACTCGTTTCCATCTGCCTCTTGGACATCTCAAATTGAATGTCTCATAAGCATCTCGAACTCAACATATCTGAAACAGAACTCATTATCTTTCTTCTCCAAACCTCCAAGTTTCCAAATTTTGCTTTTACTGGGGATCATCTTACTAGTCACCTAGGCTCAGAACCTCCGTGTTATCCTCAATTCCTCAGTCTCTCTTACCCCCAGTGTACAATCCTTTGTCACATCTTTCCATTTCTATATAGCATCATTCATATATATTATCTTATTTTCATTCATGTAGCCACAGTTCTTTTTAAGGCCCTCGTTACCGCTCATCTGGACTACTGAAATAGCCTTCTACCTGGGCTCCCTGCCTCAAGCCATTTCCCACTCCAGTATATCCTCCACTCAGCTGCCAGGCTATGTTTTTTCTAAAACATGGGTTTGACCATGTCACCCCCCAGCTCAGTGAGCTCCAGTGGCTCCTTATTATCTCTGAGAACAAATACAAAGTCCTCTGTTTGACATGTAAGGCTCTTCAGGGCCCCTTCCTACTTTTCAGTCTTCTTGTATCTTACTGTCCTCTGCATATTCTTTGAGTCAGAGACACTGGCCTCCTTGCTGCTCCTTGAACACAGCATTCCATCTCCTTCTCTGTGCCTTTGCACTGGCATGTCCCCCATGTCTGGAATTGTCTGTCTTCTCATATCCACTCCTTAATTTCCCTGATATCCTCCAAAATTCAACTTATTTCCCACTTTGTGCAGGGGGCCTGTCCTCTTTCGTTCAGTCTTCCTTTTTCAAATTACCTTTGCTTCCCTCCATATATCTTCTGTGTACTTAGTTATTTACATGTTGTCTCCTTCATTAGAATATACATTACTTTAAGGCAGGAACACTTTTGGATTGGTTTTTTCTTTTTAGCCTTTTCTGGTATCCCCATCACTTAGAAAACCCATAGTATACCTGGCACATAGTAAGCATTTCACAAATTTCTTATTGACTGACTTGGCTTGTTGAAGCATAAAACAATGTTATTTGTATAACGTGTAGCTTGTAGTATTTTCGTGTTGTCTTTCATCATCATGGACTTAAGAAATAAGTACATTTTGTACTATTCTACATTTATTTTTCTATTTTTTTTCTAGTTGCTGATGGCGTCTATATAGATGTTGTGAAACTTCAAACTATGAGATGCTTATTTGAAGCATATGAGCATGTTCTTTCTCTTCTAGAGAATGTATTTACTCCTATGTTCTGTCACAGTGATGAGGTAAGTTGGAAGTAAACTTGGTGTAGAGGCCATTTTAATAAAAAGTTTACTGGCCCTAGCATTCAGTTATCCAACCACTATTTGTATGCAACCGTATGCGAGGTTGGTAGAGAAATATAGAGGAGATGTTGTTATGTAAGAGAAAATATGAGGAAGTGAATTTTTTAAGACTAGCCTGTTAATAGCATTACACATTGACTATAAAAAGGTACAAAAAGAAAGCATATTAATTTTTTTCCCCAAATGAGATTATTAGCAGACATTGGTAGTTAATGGCAAATGGTGTTAAAAATTTTAAGTCCAGATCTGTTTGCTTATGGTCAGCTAAGATGGGACTGAAACATTAATTTCACCTGATTTTGCGTGTTTTTTGTAGATGACCGTGTAGCATAGCAAAGTCTGGGAAACTGTTGTTATTGTAAATGCCTTTCAGGAGTTATAGAATTTCAGAGCACAAAGGGATAGTATTGTGAAAATTATATTAGGTTAGATTTTTATTTTTCTGCAAATAGTTATCTTACTCTGATATGACTATCATATCTTGTAGATACTTGTTTGGACCTTTGCCCTTATTTTTATGGGACTGTTCTCCACAGGCACTATCATCTCCTTCACACATCTTATTTTCTTCATCTTTTAAAAAAATGCATATTTTACTTGTTTTAATAAGCGCCAATCTGCATTCCTACCCTTCCACGCATCTCTCACCCCAATTGAGAATACAAGGAAAACTAAACCCTTTATAGGCAGTCCAAGCAATTTTCTCAGTCCAAGCAATTTTCCACATTGGCATATCCAAAAAAAAATTTGTCTCATTCTGAATGTCTCATTTATTCTTTCTGAGTTCTTCATCTTTCCATCAGGGAAGTGTGTAGCACATTACATCATTAATCTGCTGGAATTGTGGTTGGTCAATGTGCTGATAAGAGTTCAGTACAATCATGTTCCATTACCTTTATATACCATAACTTGTTCATCCATTCTTTAATTTATAGGCATCTTTTCATATTCCCATACTTTGCCACCTCAAAAAAAGCTATAAATATTTTTATATATCCTTAGAGTTTCTTTGTTTAAAAATAATCCCTCCCTTAATCTGCCTTTCTTCTAATTTCCTCTCTTCTTCTCCCATTTCCTGCCCCTTCTTCCTATTTCCTTGTTTAGTAAAATGCATTTCTGTACTCAGCTATGTCTATGAGTGTGTATGCATACTCCTTTTTACCAATTCAAATGAGGTGAAGTTCAAGTGTTAGCTGTAACCCCATCCCTTCCTCCTTAAGATCATCAAGATATAACAGAACACTTTTTAGCTTTGTCTAATTGGATTCCTTCTGTGAATCCTGATGATAGGGTTCAGAGGGGATACATGTGTCATCTCTCCATATTTTAATGACAGCAATTTTGTCTTTTGTTCTTTATCATTGTTCATTCATGTTTACCTTTTTATGTTTCTCTTTCCTTCTGCGTTTAAACTTCAGAGTTTCTCTACAGCTCTGGCCTTTTTATCTTGAATGCTCTTCTGTTGTCTTTTTCATTAAAAGTCCATTTTTTCCCCTCTGTAGCATGATTCTCAGTTTTTCTGGATTTATTCTTGGCTATAACACATTATCTTCTCCCTTCTGTAATATTGTATCCCAAGTTCTCTGCTTCTTTATGTGGGTGGTTGTTAAATCATGGGTGATCCCAACTATGGCTCCTTGGTACTTGAATTCTTTCTTTCTAGCTCCTTGTATTTCTTCTTTGACTTGGAAAGTAGATTTTGGCTATGATGTTCCCGGAAGTTTTCATTTGAGGATTTTTTTCAGTACCTGATTGGTGGGTTCCTTTTTTTCTTCTACTTTGCCATATGGTTCTAAGAGATCTGGGTAAATTTCTTTTAATATTTCTTGAAATAGGATGTGTAGCCCCTTTTTTTGGTGTTGGCATTCAGAAAGTTCTGTGATTCTTAAAATTTTTTTTCCTCATTCTGTTTTCCAAATAAATTTTTACTGCTTTGAAATATCTTAGATTTTCTTCTGTTTTTTTTCCCCCAGTCTTTTGTCTTTGTTTTAATATTTGTTGTTGCCTCATGGAGTCATTGGTTCCTATTTGGACCATTCTAGTTTTTTAGAGTTTGTGCCAAGCTGTTTATTCCCTTTCCAATTTACCTTGTGTATTTCTCATTTCTTTTCCAATTTTTTCCTCCAGTGCTCTCCATTTATAAAAACACTTTTAAGTTTTCATTAACGCCTGCTTCATCCCTTCCAGGAATTTCCATTGAGTTTATGCCCAAGCTTTGTTTTTCTCTGAAGTTTTGCTTGTAGGTGATTTTTATGTCAGTGAGAAAGTATATCTGTGGATCAGGAGTTTCTGATATTGGTCAGTGTTAGTGGGGTGTGTTTGTGTGTGTGTGTGTGTGTGTGTGTGAGAGAGAGAGAGAGAGAGAAATTGCTATTGATATTATTTTCTATTCTTTTAGATTTAGAATCTTAGGAAGGTAGTATGGTGCAGTGGAAAGAATACTAAGCTAAGAGTCCTAAGCCGTAAGTGGAAATTTGACTGCCATTTACTATTAGTATGAGCTTGGAGAAGTTGCTTAGCTTCTCCGGGCCTCAGTTTCCTCTTCTGCAAAATGAGAGTCATACTAGTTGAATGAATGAAATAACATTAAGTGTCTACTATGTGCCAGGTATTGTGTTAAGTTGTTGTTGAGTTGTTTTAAGTCTCTTCTGACTGTTTGTGACCCCATTTGGGGTTTCTTAACAAAGATCCTGGATTGGTTTGTCATTTTCTTCAGCTTATTTTACAAATGAGGAAACTGAGGCAAATAGGGTTAAATGTCTGAGGTCTTCCTGACTCCAGGCCTGACATTCTGCCACCTTGTTGTCCTATTGCATTAAGTACTAAAATAGAAAAATTGAGACAATTCTCCCATCTCAAGGAGATCATACTCTAATTCAGGGAGAGAATACATAAAACAAAGTTAGTATCAGGCCAAATAGAAAAGCCCAGAAGTCTTAAGGGTACACCAGCCAGTTGAATTGTGAGGCCCAGGGGTCCTTAGGTTAGTTACATTATTAGCATCTAGAGATCTGGAAGATATTGGGCACAACCACTTGTCAGCTATGGAAGAGCTTATGACACAGTGACAGGAAGGTGGTAAGGTCTGATAAGCTTCCATTTCACCAGAAGGAATAGAATGATCCATAATGTGTATATAGCCCAGCAGCCCAGAAAGATTCTGGGAAGCCTGGAGTTAGGAATAAAGAAATGGTGGAAGGGCACCTACCTGGTGATGGGCCTTTCTGTTTCCTGGCTGTCCTAGATGGGTTGCCAGGGGAGGGAGTCACAAAGGAAGGAAGAGGGGGGAAAGAGGCAGTGGGACTTTACACGTCCTGAACTTCTAGTATGGGTTCTCTGAGGTCATGTCTAGCTCTAGATCTGTAGTCCTATGTCCCTCAGTGCCTTTATAATGGTGTTACTTTCATTTCAGATTTCTTCTACACATATTTGGTCACTTTCAAGTGTTCTTCCTGAATCGTCTTCTTAAATACTAGTGCACATTTTTCACTGAGTGAAATGAGGTTGATGCCTCATGTGGAAGTTCCACTATTGTCATTGACAAGACTCTAGCAGTACTGGCAAATGGTTCCCATTTTGTCTGTCCGCTGGTGTCCTTGAAGAGCTTTGCACATTCCATATCAGGTCAGCCTGAAGGTTTGAGAGTTGACTCAAGCCTCTAGCCCAGGGGTGGGGAACCTGCGGCCTTGAGGCCACATGTGACCCTCTAGGTCCTCAGATATGATCCTCCAAACTTCACAGAACAAATCTGCTTAATAAAAGAATTTGTTCTGTAAAACTTGGACTTAGTCAAAAGGCCACACCCAAGGACCTAGAAGGCCACATGTGGCCTCGAGGCTGCAGATTCTCCACCCCTGCTCTAGCCTATAGTGGTCCATTCCTCCCTACCTCACCCTTGCAACCTGGGTGGCCAGGGATATAATTAGTACTGCTTACTGGTCTGTTGAGTAAGGCAGCAGTCCAGAAAAGTGTATGGTAAACCTTTGTTTTTGATTTGAGAAGTCCCCTTCTTCTTTACCATGAGGTTTGGGGAATGGGGGAAGGAATCATGCTTTGTACCTGATGTTTTTGATCTGGTTGCCCTGGTTATTGGTACCAGGGTCAAGGGGTGGATTGCTTCTGAGGGTATGGATTGCTGTGGGCCATGACACTAGTAGACCTTGGGCAGCTTGAGTCTTTTAGCACCACTCAGTCAACCAGGGCAGTTGTTAGCATGGATATTGTGGGACAGACCTATGATTAAGTTTATTTTGTCCCAAGGTAGATGGCTTGAAGGGGCTGCTAGGTGGTGCAGTGGATAGAGTGCTGGGCCTGAAGTTAGGAAGACCTGGGTTCAAATCTGGCCTCAGACACTTCTTAGCTTTATGACCCAGTACAGGTCACTTAACCCTCTCTGCCTCAGTTTCCTCATCTGTAGAATGAACTGGAGAAGGAAATGGCAAACCACTCTAGTTCTCTGCCAAGAAAACTCCAAAAGGGGTCACAAAGAGACAGAACTGAGAAGTGAACGACAACAAGGATGACCTAAAACCTAGCTGTTGCCCCTTCACACAGTGATTATTATATTAAGGGCCACACTATGGCTTGAAGGGGGAGTTTCTGAGACCCCGTGCGAGCACCCTTGATGGGCTGCTTTTGTCTTATTGTGGGTTACGTTTACCTTGAAGTCACTGAGTATGTTTTTAGTAAAGTAATTGTTTCTCTGGACGTTAGGGCTCCAAATCGTCCATTACATCTGATTTAGAAATCTCTAGGGAAACTGGAGGCTTCATCTTCAGGTTTTCTCGGATTCATCTGATACCTCATACCAGGTCCTCTGAGGACTTAACCACTTTTTGCTCTTTTATACAGTGGTATAACGTATAATCTTCTGCCCTCCTCCCTCCTCTTCTGTCATGTTTTGCAAATAATTTCGTGTTATAAACTGGTGTTGATTTTTGTTTTCCATGGCCAAAAATTCATCACCCATTGTCCAAATATCTTAAGATAGGTTGAGCCTTTGATGACAAATACAGTGCATTGAAAGGTCTACCCTTGAGGTCTTTCTAGTTCTGTAGAACCTGTTTGTGCTTGTTTTCTTTTGGTATAATTCTTGAAAGCCCAAGATCATCTCATTTCACTGGTGAGAACTAGCTCTCATTTCATAGGAATAGGATTTTTGTGAAGGATTTTCAATTTGTCTGATATAGATAAGCTTATTGGGAGGTGAAAAGCATTGATTTAAAGTAAATATGAAGTAATATCAAAGAATGGTGTAGTGGATAGAGCGTTGGGCCTGGAGTCAGAAAGACTCCGCCTCAGTTCTGCCTTCATTAGAATTCCACCTCAAACACTTGCTAGCTGCGTCACCCTCTGTTAACCTCTGTTTGCTTCAGTCACCTCAAATGTAAAATGGGAGTAATAGTAGCACCTACCTCGCAGGCTATCGGGAGGATCAAATTACATTATTGGCAAAAAAGTGCTTAAGCACAGTGCCTGGCACGTAGGAGATTCCATATCAATGCTTATTGTTTTCTCTTTCCTTCTCCTTTCCCTTTTCAGTATTTCAGACAGCTTTTAAGAGGAGCAGAGTCACCAACACGAAATTCAAAATTCAACAGGTATGCGTACTGGACAATTTCACTGGCTAGTTATTGTTATAAAAGATAATCATTGAGTGTTGGCACTATGAGCCTCTTAATTAGACTGATAAATATTGAGTACACAGATGGCCTTGCAACATGAGTGGGCTAAAACAGTTTAGATGCTGAATTATGGTACCATAGGGCACTTAATCACTTCAAAACTCTAAAGACCCAACAAAAGAACAAAACGATAGAAGTGCTTAGCTAGTTAAACCTCAGATTAATATTTGAGCTCTTGATTACCCAACCTGTTGGAAACTGTGGATAACCACAGTAAATCTAATTTTTGTCATTGTTGGTAATCTTGTTCCCTAATAAATATTTTTACAGGGTGCTTTTCAGTCATAAAAATGAACCGATTTTTCTCCCTTTCCCCATATACCACCTGAGTTGAAATTGAATACACAAAGAATAATCAAAAGAATGTCACAGGGAGAGAAGAGCTTGTTTACTTCATGAATTGAATTGCTTACCTTATACTGAATAAGTTTACCATATAATTTTATATTTATATTTATACCTAATTTATATATAAACATGTGTATATATATCATATATATATGCATACACACACACACAAACACAAACAATTACCTTACAATTTTAAGCCCACATGGTGGATTACAAATGAAATTACTTAGGCAGTCTTTTTATAAAAGGAACAAATTGAGAACCAAATCCTGTATAGAGAATGTTGATAAATTCTGCATTTTACCTGGACCACTAAATAGATTTGAAATGGTTCATGTCTTACACAATACACTTAGCAGGATAAATGAACATGTAGTGAATTTTCCAGGAATTGGAAAATACCTCTGCCAGAGTAGGTACTTAATAAATGTTGAAGCTAAATGATGTAGATTTTTAAAAAATGTTCCAGTTTCTTCTCAGCTGTCAATGTATCATACAACTTATGTCCCTAAATTGGAGTAAAATTAATAATTAATTCAGAGCGATTCCAAGTATAATAAATTTTCAAAAATTTTTCTTTGTGAAAACCTAAAGCTGATAGGTCCGGACCTACTTCATCTAGCCATGTTACCATGTGTTCCTATTGATTTTGTGACATTATTCCTAAGGATTTTTTCCTCTACAAATATCAGTATTATATCCCTGATTAATTTTTTAAACTTTCTTAGTTTTTGAATTGGAGCTTGCTTATTTCCAGACTTTCCTTCTCACCTTTCCATGTATGATTTCACATGTCTGTTATTGCAGAGGTAGCCTAAGTTTGGATGATTTTCGGTAAGTTTTGAGCCAGCATGTAATTTAAAAAAATATGTTGCCTGTTTAATGCCACAAACTGCACCTTGCTCCAAATGACAAGAAAGATACTACTGTGCTGCTGCCTTTACATCAGTTAATTGGGAATTTCATTTTTAAATGAACCATCTTATTTTAGTTATCGTTTTAGGAAATAGCATATTGCATATAGTTAATAAATTACATTCTTTCAGATAAATTGGATCATAGATTTTTGATTCCTTGATTTTATTTATTTGCTTTTATTTCATTTATTTCTCCTCCACGTAGGACCCAGGGACCCAGAAAAAAGTTGATATTTTAAATTTAAGTTCATTGATATGACTTAATTTTTGTGTTATTGGATGTCATTGCAAGAAAGGCGATGGTTGATTCTTATATAGTACAGAATTATGCAAACCTCAAAGTATAATATCACCATTTTTAATAAGCGTTTTATTTAGAAAATCTCAAATTCTTTCGGAAATAGCATTCCTATTTATGATGTAGAAACAGTGTCTTGCCTATGATATTCTAGAGTCTTAAAACCATTCAGAGTGAACTAGAATTAGAACTTGGGACTTCTTACTTTGATATTTCCCATAAAACTATCAAATTTGTACCCTTTTTTACTTATAGAGTATCTGTAATTCCATTTGTTTCTAATAGAAAATAAATGTTCTAATTTCAAAATCTGTATGTGAAATGTATGTAGTCACATAATACCTACAGTTTTTGAAATCATGAATCATTTATTGTCAATATATTTATATTAGTACAGTAAATTATTTGGCATTTTGTTATTAGAGGGCTTCAATATTGGCATATAATTATGTATAAATACATATTTCCCAAATCAAAATATGGCTTTTTGTTTGGGGTTCTGCTGTAAGGGCAGTAATACATGGTAAGCATGAGTTTAGGAGCTGGCTAAAATGTATGTTTATGGATGCTGAAATGCAACAATAATGAATAGCTGGAGGCAAATAGTTGCTTTTATGCTTACTTTTTTGCTGCTTTGGGGCTACATCTTTTTTTTTAAAGTTTGCAAACCCTTATATTCAAGCTTTTTTGCTGAATGCTGTTTTGTTAGCTTTTATCCTCTAACCATTCCTTTGGACATTTTTTTTTATTTCTGATATGTGGATATAAAATAAGATCCGTCTCCTACATTATGTCTCTTTGAATATTTAGAAGATTTTAAATGTTTGAATATTGTGTTAGCATTTGTTAATTGTTAAAATAAATTGACAGAATTCTTTCCTATCGTTTAAGTTTATGTGACCATTAAATATTGATAAGGTCAAAGTGTTGGTGATTTGCTTCATCATTCTGTAGTTAGAAAAACTATTGCATATTATTCTGCATATTTGGTTTTAGTGGAGTATTATATCTATTTTAATTTATGTTGCTGTATGAACAGAATATCACAAGGAGGCTCTGATCTTCTGAATATTAGCCTTTAAATTAACATTTTGAAGTTGTTGTTATGTATATCATAAATAGTTATTAGTATTTTTCTTGTCATGTTTTTCTTTTTAGATATCTAATAACTTTCCTATGTAACATATTCTGTGCAACTTTTAGCTTCTAAGATTTTAAGAATTAAGCTCTGACATTGTTTTCAAATCATGATGGTCATACCTATAGTTGACATGTTTTTAAAAATTATTTGCCTTTTGTTACATGTCATTTAATCAAATTATAAAGTAATACTGTTGTTTGCTTTCTGTTTAATGTATTTTTGCTTATTCAGGAGCACCCAGAAAAGAGGAGAATCATTTGGGATTAGCAAAATAGGCAGCAAAATCAAAGGAGTATTCAAGAGTACTACAATGGAGGGAGCTATGCTACCTAATTATGGTTTAACTGAAGGCGAGGATGATTTTGTGAGTGTATTTTCTTGAATTAATAGATATGTATCTGATTTTTGTTTTGCTACAGTAGATAAATCTAAATTTACAACTATTTTTTTCTCACCCTTACATCTCTTATTCCATAGTTTTTTCTTTAATTATTAGCATTTTGCTAGTTGTTTTTGCTTTCCTAACTGAATACCAAGCACAGTGCTATGTCTGTACTAAATGCTCAACAAATGCCTCTTGTATTGATTTTACTTCTGTTACTAAGGCAGAAAACAATTATCTACAGTTTTCTAGGTGACAAGATATTAAAGAACAAACCTGACGGTTAATATGACTCCAGAAACTTTTTTTTGTTGTTGTTTTCAAAAGGGAGGGCATTGTTTCTATGAGTAATTAAAATATATCCTTATTCCAACATGATTTCATATACTCCTATTCCAACTTCAAAAACAGAACAGCTTGCTATGTAACTCATTCTGTTTTTAGCAGTCATTTTTCTCAGGTGCAAATAATTTCATCATAAGCCAAATCAGTAAATTTTACTATTTTTTGTTACATAGCATAAATAAAGAACAGTTTTTAATAATAGAATTAAGTTAACAATGAAACTTCATTCCAGTTGAGGGGAAGTCCAATGTGAATTGATGAAAAGTACATATTATAGAATATTCTTAAAGAACCACAATATATTTTGTGCTTGCTTGAATTATTGGAAGTAGAAAGTTTCCAAAGAGTCTTCTTTTGACTATCTAAATGGCTATTTTGAAACTAGCAACTTCTACTTGCATTCAGAAATGTACTAAAGCCTTAAAAACAGTTTGATCACCATTCATTCAATAAATGTTTATTACATTTGTAGTATATATGCTGTGTTATACAGTGAGAGATGTAAAAATAAATGGTATTTCCTGTTTTCGGGGAGTTCACAATAGAATGGGCTACCATTTCAATTACTGTATTCAGTTCTGCCCTCTACATTTAATGAAGGACATTACTGATCTGGATAGTGTCCAAAGAGGGGTGATTGGAATGGTGAAGAACCTTTGGGGTCATGTTTTACAAGGATCGGTTGAAGGGCTTAGGAATTTTTTACTTGGAGGAGGAGAAATGAAGGGAATAGAAAGTCTAGGGTAGCTGTCCTCAAGTTTTTGAAGGGCAGTCATAGCAAAGAGGGATTAAACTTGTGATATTTGGCTCAAGAGGGCAGTACCTGCATGATGTAGAATTACAGAGGAACAAATTTAAGCTCCATGTAAGGGAAACTTCCTGATAATAAGGGATATCCCAAAATGGATTGGTTTCTCTTGAGCAGATGAGTTCCTTCTTACTGGATGATAAATATCCAGTTGTTGGGGATGTCTTAGAGAGTGTTCTCAGGCAGGGATGCCTCCTCTTGAAAGCTAAAAACATAAAAAAGTTTTTGGAATTGCATTAATTGTGGAGCTTGTTTTTAGTGCCTTGTTATCTAGAGAATAATAGGTGTCTTGCCTAATTAAAATCAATTCAGTAAACATTGAATATCTAGTATATACAAGGCATTGCACTTAGTATTCAGGGTTAGCAAACCAAAACTAACAAACGATGAATTAGATAGTTTCTGAAATCCCTTACAACTCTGAGTGTCTACTTTTCTAGCAGATTAAATAAGACATCCAAACAAATGTAATCAAAAACGGTTTGCCTCTCATCACAAAAGAGAGTTAAGGCTGTTCTGCAAGCGTTTGTTTCTTCTCAGAACATTCCTTTACTATCAGACTTTTAGTAACTTTTTGTATTCATACAGGACTTCATTTTTTCCCTGCCAGTTAATGCCATGTTTTGGATTGGAGTCAACACCTCCACACAAATAACATGTGGCTCATACTGCATTCACATCAGAATTTCTTGGGGACAAGTTTCAGAAACATAAAAATTAAATTTTTAGGACCTGATATTGAAACTTAGGTGCACAGTGGATAGAGTGTTGGATCTGTAGTCAGGTAGACCTCAGTTCAGATCCCACCTTAGACACTTACTACCTGTGTGACCATGAGCAAGTCACTTAACCTTTTTCTGTTTCAGTTTCTTTACCCTTAAAATGGGTATAACAGCACCTGTGTATCTCCTAGGATTGTTGTAAGGATAAGATGAAATATTTCAGAAGTGATTTGTGAACTTTAAAGCTCTATATAAATGTTATCTATTGTTATTAATTATTTCCCACTGCCTCCTTTAGTAAGAAATTATGAAAACCAAGCCTTGACCCTTTAGGAGAAGTTGGAAAAACTGGACATTGTTGGGAGAGAAAACTCCAAAAAACAAACATCATATTGTACCATGCTATTCTTTTCTAGAGTCCAGGAAAACATCATCCTTCAAGGCCTGTAAATGCCATACTGGCACCAAAGTCACATTTTTCAGGATCATAACTCTAAGGAATGTACCTCCAGAGGCATATTAAAAATCTCCTTTTTAGTTCAACTGAAAATATTAAGGAATAGTATTTTCTCCATCCTAAAACTCTTCTCATCTTTTTTTTTTTTTGATTTTTTTTTTTGGAGGGGGTAAGGCAGGGCAATTGGGGTTAAGTGACTTGCCCAAGCTAGTAAGTGTGTCAAGTGTCTGAGGCTGGATTTGAACTCAGGTCCTCCTGACTTCAGGGCCTGTGCTCTGCTCACTGTGCCACCTAGCTGCCCCAACCATTCTCATCTTAGGAAAACATGTAAAAGGTTCGGAATAAAGGCTAAAATAGAGAAAGAGAAACAATACTTGTCTAGTTAAGATCATTGCCTTCCCTGATGCCCTTTGACCCACTTGAGGGAAGCACCTTCTTTTTTAGAATGGATTACAATATTGAGCTAGAGGAGGAAACCTTTGAAGGTTAAGGGAATTGTGTAGTTCTAGTTGAAGATAAAGTGACTGATTTTGGTAACTATGGTTCTGGAATGTTAGCCCCCACATTATATTTTAACGTTATCATTTTTCTCCTTCAAGATTCCTCTAAATATTTCCCTAAATTGTTTTGTATTAGAAAGATGTCCAAGGACTTAGATGGGGGAGGAAATGGACTATGCCAGTTTGACCATTTCTTCTTCTAAGCTAGAAATGCTTGGATCTAGAATAATGTTAAGTTAATGAAAATTGTTTCTGATAGACTCGTTCTTAAATCACTGCATACGGTATCTTTTTTTCTTTTTGGAGGGGGGAAGGCAAAGCAATTGGGGTTAAGTGACTTGCCCAAGCTAGTAAGTGTGTCAAGTGTCTGAGGCTGGATTTGAACTCAGGTCCTCCTGACTCCAGGGTCAGTGCTCCACCTAGCTGCCCCTTTGTACAGTATTAATATTTTTCTTTAATACTCCCAACACTGTACTCAACTTTTTTGAGGAGTCTTTTATGTCCATGTTACACCTTTCCTATTAAATTGCAGCCTCTTTGATGGCGAGGCAGTGTTCTTTTTTATCTTCGTATTCTCAGTTCCTATAACAGTGTCTTTTGCGTAGTAAACTCTTAAATATTTCTTAAATTTAATCGGTAGCATTTCTCATTGCTTACTGTCTTTGGCTCCAATATTATTCATTGCAATGGACCTCAAATTATGGAAGGGTTCCCTAAAGGTTTGGCTGCTGGCCAGCAGGGAAGCTGGTTATTTTCTTTCTCTTACCAATGGATGATTCTTAAGAAAAAAAAAATGTTTCCTTCTCAGTGCATAGCTAATTAAGCCTTGACTTTAGCACTTCAGTAGTACAGTTATGTATTTACTATCCTAAGTTTTTGGAGCTAATTTGATAGAATTTAGTTTAAATTTTTTCTTTTTTTTATCAAATTAAGCACCAGCAAACATCACATTTTAGTATGCAAAGGGCAGAAAAGACAATTGCATATGAAGTTGTGAATTACCATGGCATTTTATGGTACATGCCTAGTAAGTGGTACAGATTATGAGTGCTATCAGAATTGAGTGGAACAAATGATTGATCACTTTGGACTGAAGTCAGAGATGAATTTATAGAGGCAGTGGGATTTCATACCAGTAGATGCAAAATAACACTTTGATTATCAGTCATTCTGACTTAACAGTGACTCTAGAAGGGACTATATAAAGGAAAAGCAGGAAAAGTAGCTGATTTGTTTCTATTGTGTGCAGATATTTCAGACTCCATTTGTAAAAAAAAAACTCCTTGAGTTTATGTGGAATAACTCTAAAGTGTGTGTGTGTGTGTGTGTGTGTGTGTGTGTGTTAAACAGACATATCCACAACTTATGTAATAACACAATAGTTGACTTTGATGTTAGTTACCTTGTGAAGCTATACGATTTTTCCAGAGATGTTACCATTGCTTAAAACATTTTTGAAATTCTTCTAGATTTACTTTCAGAATCAGCCCATGATTTACCCACCAAAATCAGTCTCATGCTGTAGCCGTACTTCATTTTTGCCTTCACATTCTTTACAGATGGCATGAAATTTTTTGGTGGTTTATAAAACTCAAATCTGCATGTGGGAGATTAATTGAAAGAATTTGCTTCAGCCTGAAAGGCAATTCCAGAAGAAGAGTACTAAAGTTGCTTGTGCAAAGACAGTGTAATTGGGATAAGCATGTAGCCTTGAAAGGGAATGATTTTGGAGGATACAGCACTCATTTCAGTATTATTAACTATGTTCCTTAAAAAACAACACTTTTCTTTATAGTTGTAAGCTGTAGTTTTAATTGAACCAAGTCATGTTAATATCACCTTCATTTTTCTTGTAGATTGAAGAAGGTATTGTTGTAATGGAAGATGACTCTCCAGTAGAGGCTGTTAGCACCCCCAGTACACCCCGAAATCTTGCTGCGTGGAAAATAAGTATCCCATATGTGGACTTTTTTGATGATCCCTCCTCTACTGACAGGAAGGAGAAAAAGGAAAGAATTCCTGTATTTTGTATTGATGTTGAAAGGAACGATCGAAGAGCAGGTGGGAACCATTATATAAATAAATAACATTTCTTAAAAGCTAAGTGGAATTGTTCTTCTGTTCATCTCCTGCCATTTATCAGGCATTACTGAGCACTATGCCAGTTGTAATAGTTAGGTATTGATCCATCTTTTAAAAAAATACAGTAATGACTTTATTTCCAGTACAAAAAAATTAGAATAGTGTAGAATGTTATTCGTCTTGTCAGTCATTATTTTTTGAGCCCAGAGTCTACTGAATAGCTTAGCAGTTTATGGTTTTGTAATTTTTTTTTTAAAAGGAGCTTATTGTCATCGTCATCCATTATTTAGCATATGTCATATATATATATATAGACTCTGTATAGGGTTTGATTTAAAAGACATTCTTGCCCACAAACTGTTTGTAATATAATTATAATTGACAGGACATAGTCAAATACATATATTTTTTTAAAGCTTACCTGTTTTGCTGTGTATTTTCTTTTTGATTGTTTCCGGTCTGATCTGATAGATGCTGAGGGTGAACAGCAACCACAACAGGATAAGCAACTGCCACCCTGGACTTGGTCCAAGAATTGGGGTAGTCATTGTAAACAAGAGTACTCCAAAGTCATGCAAGTTTTGGGTAAGGGAGAACAGGAGGAGAGTAAGATGGAGATCAGGGAGACTACCTTTCCTTCTAGAGGCATCAGTTTACCTGGTTTTCTCAAAAGCTGCTGTTGCCAGAGAGTGAAATGTGGAGATCAGGAAGGAAAGGGGGGGGTGGGGGCGTGGTACTCAGAGTAGCTGCATCTTGCCTTTTAACAGTAGTCCAAATCCACATCAATCCTGCATGGTCCTGAAGTACATAACCTGAAGCAGTGCTGCTCAGTTTTGTTGTCGTTGCTGTTCTCCCTCAGCATTTTCTCGAGTGCGTGGTCTGAGCTATTGAAAATGCTGCAGCTAATTCCCACTAGGAACATAGCCACTTGCTTCTATTTTCCGGAAGCTTCTATAGATTGGAATTTTAAAGAGGTAGGAGGGATTGGAAAGAGAGACAGGCATTAGTGAGACAGACATTGGATTCTGCTCCCTTATATGCATGATACTTAAACTATGGCTCCCACTACTGCTTATCTTGCTTTTTGGGAAGTTATCTAAAACTTTTTACTCTTTAGTTATAAATCTTTGCCATTAGAATTTTACATAAGATGTAAGAATTTATTTCCTGTATTAAAAACAATTTTGAATTACTATATTTATAAATCATATCAAATTAAATAATTGTCCATATTATTTATACTTTTGATGATTTTTAGCACTTCATGCTTTTTATTTTTAGAGAGTAACATAAAAAGCAATAAAATTTAGACTTTTGAAGAACTAGTATACTTTTTTATTTTATATGCAATATAAAATATATGCTAAACTCATGCTATATTTCTTTTAAATAAAGTTCCAGGTAACTGCAATTTTGTATTAAACCCAAAAAACTAACCCTAGGATTATCTAGGTGAAATGTCACTTAAATATATGTATTTCACATCTATAGAAATCTAAATACTTTCTAGCAAACTAAAACCTAAACTAAATATCTTAGAGCTCATGCATAACTGTTTTGGGAACAACAATAATAATAGCTAGCCTTTATATAACATTTTAAAGTTTGCAGAACACTTTTCAAATATCATCTCATTTTATAATCTCAACTACCTGGGAGGACTGGGAGGTTGGTGCTGTTATTATCCCCATTTTATAGATGAGGAAATTGAGGAACACAGAGGTTAACTGATTTGCCTGGGGTCATGCAGATAGTATGCTTCTAAGGTAGGATTTGAACTGCTGATTATAGGTCGTCTGCTACCTAGTGACCCCCCTGCCCCAGACTACTGATACTTTATATTCAAGGCAGTCATTTCGTTTGGGCAAACATTTTTTGACTTAAATCCAAATCTATATAAGTATAGCATATAGTATATTTTTACTATAACAAAGGGCCTTGAGAGAAAATTTTGTGAACTGAAAAAGCACTTTAGATTGGGTATCAAAAGTCATGTCCTGCCATTAACTCACCGTATGCGAGTTTACTTAATTTGAATGGGCCACGGTTTCTTTATTTCTGAAGAGAGGTGGTTGGATGTTATGACCTCAGAGATTCTAATTTGCTACAGTATTATATGATTCTAAATATCTCAAGAGCCATTAAACTTACAAAATCTCTAAATGTATCATCCCCTTAGAGAGCTGCATTTTAAAATCTAAATTATATAATTCCTTAAAGTCCTTTCCACTGTTGTAGTTTTATAATAGAAAATATATATATATATATATATATATTTATAATATAAAACTCATGAATTGATTGATTAGTTACATCAGTGTCTAAATTATTTTAAATTCAATTATAGTTGAAGGTATATCAATATTAAGGTAAAAAATAACTTTGTCAAGGATTTGGACTGCTTTTTCCTTGATATATTTGTTGTCTTAAAACCACTGCTTTTATTTTATACCTTTTCAAGAAGCAGAAAATTGTTTTCTTATTTGATGTTTGTATACTTTTCAGTCGGTCATGAACCTGAACATTGGTCTGTCTACAGAAGATACCTTGAATTCTATGTTCTTGAATCAAAACTAACAGAATTTCATGGTATGTTTTCCTTTTTTTCATTTCAAGGTCTTTATTCCTATAGGTATCATGATAATTTGGGGGTGTGAGATTTATGACTTAACATAACTCTGCCTTATATTAAAGAAGAAAAAAATAAGATACTGTTGTCAAACTATATATAAAACATATATATAAACTATATATTACTACATATAGATACGTGTGTGTGTGTATATATATATGTACATATATAGTTATTTAATAATGTTATTTAATAATATATATTATACATATATATTATTTTCAGTGAGCATTTTGACAGATACAGCTAGAAATATTTGATTTAGCTCTTAAATGGCTTTTGAATATTTATATTGAAACAAATTATATATTTGGATTATATTGTTGGATGTACCTTTTGGGTGTGGTAGTAACAAGTGGACTTAGGGAGAAACTGGCAAAGAAAAACACTTTTTCTTTTAAAGTTCATATAAGAATTAGGAAAAATCTTCAAAGGGAAGGAGATTGAAAGTCTATGGTAGTGAATTGGGTTGAGCTTTCAACATTCTGTCTTCTACCTCTTTGCTCGGTTCCCTGTGGGTGAAGGTACTCTCTGAAGGATCTCTGCCATTCAGATTCCTTTCTTTGAGGCTTAGCTCAAGTGCCATCACCTTTCTAGATAGTCTCAACTGAAGGAGTTCTCCCCCTCCTTTGATGTTTTCAAAGCACTTGACTGAGAATTTGTAAAGATAGCTCAAAGGATATCAAGACCTCAGTTTCACTCATCTCTTACCCAGCTTTCCTGCAGCTGCCAAAGTGATTTTCCATAAGCAGAGATTCGACCATTCACTCCACTTTTCATTAAACTCCAGTGGTGTGCTTTTGCCTATAGGATCAAATGTAAGCTCATCTGGCTTTTAAAACCCTTCAGAACCTATCCATGACTTACCTTTCTAGCCTTAATATTCACTACTCTGTTTCCAGTGCCTGGCACATAATAGGTACTTAGTAAATACTTGTTGATTATTTTCTGCTTTATAGTCTAACTAAACTGGCCCTTTGCTAATCATCACATTTCTTCTCCTATCTCCTTGTCTTTTCAGGGATTATCTTTCATGCCTGTGTTATACCAGATATCTCTTTGTTTGTCTCCCCTTGCTCAGAGTATGTCAATGTTGCACTCATTCTCTGGGTTTGGCTTATTCCCTCTAACCTGCTTTCAAACCAGCAGTCCCTAGAGATAGACTCGTATTACAGGGTAACATTCCCATTTTCTCCTAGGGATTGCCCTGGTGAGGGGAAATATATTCTCCCTACTTACCACTCTGTTTCTTGAATCTCCATCCAAAGCATTTTCTGCCTAAGCAACCAGACATTCACAAGGCGACACATATGCTCAGTATGATATTGATACAACTGTAGCCACTCCTTTTACACCTCATCAACTGACTATCTCACTTACCACAGCAGCTTTTCCAAACATTTTCATCTCTCCTTAAACCTCCCGTGCCTTCTCCTTCTCCCTCGCCCACCCTTATTGGAGAATCTTGCAAAATTGAGACCATTTGCTGAAAGCTCCCTCTGCTCCCTTCCCTCCAACATCTCATATTACTTAGATACCTTCTGTCACTATTGCTGTCTTCACCCTTTTCTCACAGGAAAAGGCAGGACTGCTTTTTGCCAAGTTCTGTTTAAGCACTACCTTCCTAATCTCCCAGCTGCCAGTGACACCCCACTCCACACCTCCAGTAGATATTTATTTTGTATAGATTTATTTATGTATATGTAGTCTCTCAGGAGCTATTTCATTTTTGTCTTTGCATCCCCAGTGGCTGACACAGTTAGATGCTTAATAATGTTTGTTGACTAATCTTGTAAAAAACAGACAAAATACTTAATAGTTACGTAGAAGTTGAATTTTCTTCAACATCTTTGAAGAAATACGATTCATAAATGTGAAGTGTTATTTTATATATATACTTTCTATAGTCAGATATTTGGAAAAATATAAAATGGTGATAAAAATCCTTAATAAATGCTAATTTCAGGTACATTTCCTGATGCTCAGCTTCCTTCCAAGAGGATCATTGGCCCTAAAAACTATGAATTTTTAAAGTCAAAGAGGGAAGAGTTTCAGGAATATCTGCAGGTATGTCATCATCATCATCTATATTTTCCTAAGAATTAAAAATAAATAGAATAATTTGTTTATGTGTTGTCAGCATAGTAATGAACAAAGATTAACAGTTAACCAAGAATTTATTGATTTTTATTTTTTAAAAACTTAATTAGTTTTGATATGTTAAAAATTATTTTGCCTGTTTTCATATTCCCTTCTTAACTTTTTATTTTTATAAATCAATCTTTCATGCGTTGTTGCTGCTATCCTTGTTTATGTAATTGTATTCCAAGTGTTTGGGGTTCAAAATTTTTTATGCCGTGTCACTTCATTGTTACTTTGTGACAGTCTTCCCATATTTCTTTTATTTTTCACATTTCTCATTTTTTTAGCATCTTTTTAAAAATATTTATTTAATATATTTAGTTTTCAGCATTGATTTTCACAAGCGTTTGAATTACAAATTTTCTCCCCATTTCTACCCTCCCGCCCACTCCAAGGTGGCATATATTCTGGTTGCCCCATTCCCCAGTCAGCCCTCTCTTCTTTCACCCAACTCCCCTCCCATCCCCTTTTCCCTTACTTTCTTGTAGGGCAAGAGAGAGGTTTATGCCCCATTGCCCCTGTATTTTATTTCCTAGTTGCATGCAAAAACCTTTTTTTTTTTTTGAACATCTGTTTTTAAAACTTTAAGTTCAAAATTCTCTCCCCTCTTCCCTCCCCACTCACCCTCCCTAAGAAGTCAAGCAATTCAGCATGGGCTACACGTGTATCATTATGTAAAACCCTTCCACAATACTCATGTTGTGAAAGACTAACTATATTTTGCTCCGTCCTATCCAATCCCCCTTTATCCAATTTTCTCCCTTGACCCTGTCCCTTTTCAAAAGTGTTTGCTTTTAATTACCTCCTCCCCGTATCTGCCCTCCTTTCTATCATCCCCCCTTTTTTATCTCCTTCCTCCTTCTTTTCTGTGGGGTAAGATACCCAGTTGAGTGTGTATGGTATTCCCTCCTCAGGTCAAATCTAATGAGAGCGAGATTCACTTATTCCCCCTCACCTACCCCCTCTTCCCTCCCAACAGAACTGCTTTTTCTTGCCACTTTTATGTGAGATAATTTACCCCATTCTATCTCTCCCTTTCTCCCTCTTTCAGTATATTCCTCTTTCATCCCTTAATTTGATTTCATTTTTTTAGATATCATCCCTTCATATTCAACTCACCCTGTGCCCTCTATCTATATACACATATATACATACATATATGTATGTATGTATGTGTGTGTGTATATATATATATATATATTTTTTTTTTTCCCTTCAGCTACCCTCATACTGAGATCTCATGAATCATACACATCATCTTTCCATGTAGGAATGTAAACAGCACTTTAGTAAGTCCTTTGCGATTTCTCTTTCTTGTTTACCTTATCATGCTTCTCTTGATTCTTGTGTTTGAAAGTCAAATTTTCTATTCAGCTTTGGTCTTTTCACCAAGAAAGCTTGAAAGTCCTCTATTTTATTGAAAGTCCATATTTTGCCTTGGAGCATGATACTCAGTTTTGCTGGGTAGGTGATTCTTGGTTTTAATCCTAGCTCCACTGACCTCCAGAATATCATATTCCAAGCCCTTCTGTCCCTTAATGTAGAAGCTGCTAGATCTTGTGTTATTCTGATTGTGTTTCCACAATACTCAAATTGTTTCTTTCTGGCTGCTTGCAGTATTTTCTCCTTGATCTGGGAGCTCTGGAATTTGGTGATGATATTCCTAGGAGTTTTCTTTTTGGGATCTTTTCAGGAGCCAATTGGTGGATTCTTTAAATTTCTACTTTGCCCTGTGGCTGTAGAATATCAGGGCAGTTCTCCTTGATAATTTCTTGAAAGATGATATCTAGGCTCTTTTTTTGATCATGGCTGTAGGGTAGTACAGTAATTTTTAAATTATCTCTCCTGGATCTATTTTCCAGGTCAGTGGTTTTTCCAATGAGATATTTCACATCGTCTTCCATTTTTTCATTCCTTTGGTTCTGTTTGATAATATTTTGATTTCTCATCAAGTCACTAGCTTCCACTTGCTCCAATCTAATTTTTAAGGTAGTATTTTCTTCAGTGGTCTTTTGGACCTCCTTTTCCATTTGGCTAATTCTGCCTTTTGAGGCATTATTCTCCTCATTGGCTTTTTGGAGCTCCTTTGCCATTTGAGTTAGTCCATTTTTTAAGGTGTTGTTTTCTTCAGTATTTTTTTGGGTCTCCTTTAGCAAGTCATTGACTTGTTTTTCATGGTTTTCTCACATCCTTCTCATTTCTCTTCCCAATTTTTCCTCTACTTCTCTAACTTGCTTTTCCAAATCCTTTTTGAGCTCTTCCGTGGCCTGAGATCAGTTCATATTTTTCTTGGAGGCTTTTGATGTAGGCTCTTTGACTTTGTTGACTTCTTGTGACTGTATGCTTTGGTCGTCTTTGTCACCAAAGAAAGATTCCAAAGTCTAAGTCTGAATCTGAGTCCATTTTCACTGCCTGGCCATGTTCCCAGCCAACTTACTTGACTCTTGAGTTTTTTGTTGGGGTATGACTGATTGTAGAGTAGAGAGTACTTTGTTCCAAGCTTGAGGGGATGCGCTGTTGTTTTCAGAGCTATTTCTATACAGTCAGCTCTGCCACACCAGTGCCCCTCCTCCCCCAAGAACCACCAACCTGGACCACAACTCAGATCTTCAGCAGGCTCTGCACTCCTGCTGTGATCTGCCACTTAATTCCTCCCACCAAGTGGGCCTGGGGCTGGAAACAACTGCAGCTGTAGTTCTGTAGTTGCAACTCCTCTGCTGCCCTTGAGGCCGTGGCTGAACCATGAACTCCTTTCACTCCCTGCAGCTTTTCCCACTAACTTTCTCTGTTGTCTTTGGTGTTTGTGGGTTGAGAAGTCTGGTAACTGCCACAGCTCACTGATACAGGATTCTAGGTCCTGTTCCGCCCAGCTCCTGGTCTGGTAGGTGCTGCCACTGCCCACGCTGGGCTCTGCTCCGCCCTGCTCCCAGCTCTGCGCGCGATAGACCTTACCCGTCAGCCATCCAGGCTGTTCTGGGCTGGAGCCCTGCCTGCTTCCCTCTGCTATTTTGTGGGTTCTGCCGTTCTAGAATTTGTTCAGAGCCATTTTTTATAGGTTTTTGGAGGGACCTGGTGAGGAGCTGATGCAAGTCCCTGCTTTTCAGCCACCATCTTGGCTCTGCCCCCCTCCCCTCCCACATTTGTCATTTTTTAAGGTAATATGATAATCCATTATTTATATGTGCCAAAATTTGATCAGACATACCTCAATCATTGGATGCATAAGTTTCTAAAGGCAGGGAGAGGGAGGAAAAGAGAACATTCTTAAAGAAATTCTTATCATATAATTCTGTAATTTCACATGTGAGAGGGAACTTAGAGAAATCATCTAGTCCAGATCTCTTGTTTTATTGGTAAAGAAATTGAGACCCAGAGAAATGAAATGACTTGCCTCAGGTGACACAGCTAAGAGGGCATGAAGAAGGACCTTGGGCTTATTTCTAACTTGGAGTGTTATATTTTTGAAAGCAAAAGTTTAATGTTTACAACCAAAAACAAATCCTTTCTTGGCTAAGTATAATTTTGTAGAGGAAAAAGTGGATCTTTAATGTAACAGAGGACTTCTAGTATTGCTGATTAAAAACCTGAGATTAGTAGATATTTAAAAATGCAAATACAGGCAACAGAAATGTAGAAAGGTAAATACATTTGAGCAACTAGAAGAAAGCGTACATTAATGAAATATTTGTATTCTGATAAATGGTGAAGACATAAGTATCCCCTCGGAAGCCTAATGTCTAATGGAGTAAGTAAGGCAGAGAGCATAGGAGTAGTTTTGTTGTAGTTTGATATTAAGAAGTGATGATCCAGCTACCTTTTGAAGATGGTGATCTCACTATCTTCTGGTGGTCCATTATACTTTTAAAAAGCTCTAGTTGTAAGGAAGTATTTCCTTCTATTAAGCTAAAATCTTCCTCTGTACAATGTCTGGCATAGCTCCTGATTCTGCATTCTTGTAATCCTGGTACGAGCCTAAGCCTTCTTTCACATGAGAGCCTCTCAGAGACTTGAGGATAGCTGTGATTTTCTTCTTCTGTCTTCCCTTCTTCAGTCTAAATATCCCCAGGTCATTTACCTAAATCTTGTAGTATGTGTGATTCCAGGTCCACCCACCATGTTGATTTGATTTCCTCTGAATATATTTTAGCTTGTCAATATCTTTAAAGTAGTTAATTGGCAAGCATTTATAAATCATTTAATCTGAGTACTCTGTGCAAGTAGCTGTGCTAGGTGTTGGGGGTTCATCTGCGAAAGTGAAGCAGTCCTTATCCTCAAGAAGTTATATTCTACTAGGAGTAAAACAATGCGCTCACAGACAAGTCAGGTTGCATGGTTTCAAAAGATGTATGATGATAATTGGGGGAGTGGGTGGGAACAAGAAAGATCCAAAGGAAATAGTGATTGAGCTTCGTCTTAAAGAGAATTAGGAGTGTTGAGGTGTGGCAGTAAGGAAGACTATCCAGACAGTCACGGGATGGTTGTGGTATGAGTAGAGAGATTCTACTGCCTTGCCACTTCTCACTATGTCTCCTGTTCAGAGGAGGGGATGGTCAGCAGTGTTAGACACTGCAGAGACATCAAGAAGTAGGAGAACTGAAAAAAATCCATGAGATCCATTGGATTTAGCAATAGAAAGATTGATCATTACTGACTTTGTAGAGAGCAGTTTCACTGAAGTGATAGGGATGGAAGCCAGATTGCAAGGGAATGAGAAAGTGGAGGCAGTGAGCATAGATAGCTTTTTCTAGGAGTTTGACTGTGAAAGGTATGAGAAATAAGACAGTAGCTTGAGGAGATGGTAGAGTGAAGGAAGAAGATTGTTGTTTTTAAAGGTTTTGGGCATATTTAAAGATAGCAGTGAAGGAGCCAATTGAAAAGGAAGGATTGAACAGGATGGAATTAAGAGCACAAAAGAAAGCTTGACATTGGCAAAGAGAACTAGGAAGAAGTAGCCCATTTTTTGAGATTGAAGCAAAGGAAGATAACATGAAGTGATTTGAAAAATAGAATTCAGGAGGACCAAGGGAGGGAGCTGTTAATCATGGTCTCTTTTTTTTCAGTGAAGGCCCTCTGCTGAGAAGGGAGTTGGGTAGAGGGGTGTGAGAAAAGAAGGTTTGGACTAGCTGCTTTGAGGAGTGTGATAATGTAGAACTGAGTCCAGTACTCCAGATGTGGTCTGACCACAGCTGAGTATGGAAGTATCATTCTTTACTCCTGATGGGAAAAACATGCCCCTCTTAATGCAGTCTAAGATTGTGTTTGTTCTTTTAACAGCCATGTCATATTTTGGACTAATGTTAAGCTTGTTAGTCCTACTCCTCCCCGCCCTCCATCTTCTTTGAATCAGTGATGTCAACCTCCCCTAAACTATAATTGTGGGATTGATTTTGGGGAGGGGTGGGGATGGAACTAATGTATAAGATTTTTATATCAATCTCTGTTAAATTTTATCTCATTAAATTTTGATTTATTGTTCTAGCCTACAAAGATTTGGTGTGGTCCTGACTTGTCATTGAGTTTATTAGCTGTCTTTTCTAGTTTTTTGTTTGTTTGTTACAAGCTAATTTTTTAAGCATGTCATTGATGGTTAAGCTGCTTATGAGTGATTGATAAAAATGTGAAATGACAAGGAGTCAAGAATAGATCAGTTTCTGGAGTATTCCTCCCAAGTCCTTCTTTTACATTGATTTCTTAGGACTGTAGATTTAGATCTACAAAGAGGCCTTAAAGGTCTTCTAGTCTAGTCCCTTTTTTATATATAAAGAAACTGAAGCTAGTAAGGTTTAATGACTTGAATGAGTTCATACAGATTATAAAAGCAGAGCCAGCATTCAGACTTGGGTCACTTTATACCATGTTCATCATTTTCCAGTTATAACATTGGGACATTCTACCTGTTTTTGAGTCCATTTAACACTACTGTATCTTTCCATCTTGTTCACAAGCTGTCATAAGACATTTTGTCCTATGGTTTGCTGAAATTTAGGTATACTGTGTCTAAAGTATTCCCTGATCTGGTAAACCAGTCAGAAAAATAAATGAGTTTTGTCTGGTATCACTTGTTCCTTTTAAAAAAAATACCGATACATTTTTTATAAACTTGACAGTCCTCCATCTCAAGTGATGGCGCTTATTCGATAGTCCCTTTGACCTAGCACAGCTTAAAGGCCCTTCCTTGTTTTTGTCTTTAACATTTATTTCTAGCTGCAATCCTTTTGGAACTTAAGTGCTCCTAGTATTATTCTTTTTTTTTTTTTGTAGGGGGGAAGGCAGGGCAATTGGGATTAAGTGACTTGGTCAAGGTCACACAGCTAGGAATTGTGTCAAGTATCTGAGGCTGGATTTGAATTCAGGTGCTCCTGACTCCAGGGCCAGTGCTCCACTCACTGCACCACTTAGCTGCCCTCCTTGTATTCTTAAAGGACTGTGCTGCATCTCCCAATATAAGCTCTTGCCTTTATCTTCTGTGCTTCTTTTTTTAGTCCTCTAAGTTGAATTCTCTTTAAACAGTTTCCCCTTTTCTTCCTCATTGGATTCTTCATTTGTATCATTAAGATTTCATTCTTGAATTTCCCATTTATCTCTCTTGGATCAGTTTCCTCAACTTTGTTTTAGGCTGTAATCTTTCCTATTCATCATTTTTTTGAATTCCTTTAAACTTCTTTCCCAAAACTCTATGGTATGTCTTAGGCTAGATCTAATTTTATCTAAGATACTTCCTTTAGAGATTCCTATCATTTCTACTTCAGCCTTGTCGGTTAGGATCAGATCCATTTCAACCCCTTCCTTTGTTATTTCCTCAACCTTTTGTGGAGGGAAAGCACATGGGGCAGGAATAAAGGAAGGTTGTCTAAACCTGTGATTTCACCACTGTGGAGAATCACCTACCATAGCAATGGATGTAAACCAGAAGATCTGTTGCTCAGTTTTAGAGGGTTGTCTGGGGGGCACTGAGGGATTAAATGATTTTTCCATGATCACACATCTAATATGGGACAAAGGCAAGACTTATGTAATAAGTCTTCATTCCCTCAGGGTTGGCCCTCTACCCACTGCACCATGGTGCCTCTCACCTCTGAAGAATACAATTATCAATAAGCCAAGTTAAAACAAAGCAAAACAAAACACAAAAAAACTTCTACAACCTTCTCTGCTTTAGTGAGAGAGAGCGTCAGCAGATTTCTGTATCATTCCTCTCTGCCAGGCATGTGACTTATTTGTTTCTTTCTGGTCAGGTGTATGTAGTTTACTTCAGGGATATGGCTTGCTTCTGTCTGTCCTCACACTGATTCTTATTTAAATGCCCTCTGCCAAATATCTCCTCTCCAGGTCCTTTATTCCTCATGTGAGAGTGTTCTCAATGTATAGTGATACTCCTGGCACTTTTTTTTGTAAACTTTTACATAGTTATATTCCAGTCACAATTTCCATCCCATCAAGTCTCAGTGATGCATATCGAAATCATATCTGGCCTCAGGCACCAGATGTATGTGACTGGGCAAGTCACTTAACCTCTGTCTGCCCCAATTTCCTCAGCTGTAAAATGGGTAAATAATAGCACCTATGTCTCAGGTTGTTGTGAGGATCATATGAGATATTTGTAAAGCGCCCAGTACCTGGTACATAATAGGTGCTATATAAATGTTAGCTGTGATGATAAGGAAGAGGTCAGCTTTGGCTTCCTGCATTGCAGTTGGTAATTCATCAGATCAAAGACTTACAATTGAAAGGGACTTCAGTGGCTATCTCTCTAGTCTGTCTGTCTCATTTTACAAATGAAGAAGCTGCTTCTTTTTATTACCCCTACTTAGAGCATTTTTCTAGACCTCTGAAGGCATGGGTTTTATTGCAGTCTTTTTTGCTCTTGTCTTCTTCATATGTTGTACCTATTTTTCTTTCCATTAGCTGGTTTCCATACAGTCAGATCTGAATTCAAATCCAGCCTCTAATACTCATAATCTCAGTGACTTTGGTCAATTTGGTTTATCTCTGAACGTTAGTTTCTTCATTTATAAAATGTGGATAGTACTTGTACTGCCTACTTAATCATGTCTAAAATATTGTTTCCTATTATTTGCTTCTTTTACATTTTGAAGGTGAAATTATTATTAGGCAAGCCAAAAAGTTATTACCTCTGCTTTAGGCAGTGACAGAGTTCAAGTAGATATTCAATTGATCGAAGTGCCCTTCCTTCTTCCGCATTACTGCAATAACATGCCTTTTTTCCAGCTTTGTGATCTGTTTTCTGAGCGTTTCCTTTGTTTCCTTGTTTATGATATAGAAGGTAGAGGAAAGGAGAAGGCAAACTATGATTCTGGGTCTGATTTAGGACAACAAGAATGAATTGTTGTCGAAAAAGAAACGATAGGAACTTTAGGAGTCACTATGTCATTTTAAAATTTGTGTTACAAAAGGGAAAGAAAGCCAGGGATAGTATGACCTGTATCCTAAATTTAGGGGGGTCAGATTTTCAAGTGTTGTTTTTAAAAAAAATGGGCAGTAGATGGCACAGTGGTTAGAGCTACCAGCCATGGACTCAGGAAGGACCTAAGTTCAAATCTGGCCACAAACACTTACTAGCTGTTTGACCCTGGGCAAGTCACTTAATTCAGATTGCCTAAAAAAAAAAGAAGAAAGAAAAGAAAAGAAATGGATAGGTGTACTCCCATGGCCTAAAATCCTCCAGAGGAAGTCAGACCAGGAAAGAGGGAAACTTTTCAGAAATGAAATTCTGAATAAATATAGAGAAAAATTCCAATGACATGAAAAAGGAAGGTGATCTACAGAGATCGATGTGAATATATTAACCGGTATAGATTTAAAAACACACACACACACACACACGCACATATATGTATATGCATGTATTTATGAATGCTGAACCCAAGGAAAGAAGCAGAGAATGAATACAGAAACATGATAGGGCCCTGTCGGTATATTGGCAGGATTGTTAAAGGTCAGAATGAGCTGAGTTTGATTAGTGTTGCTAAAGAAACAAAAAACAGGAATTTTAGGAAATGTTTAACTACCTTAAGGGAAAAATTGGAGAATCAAAGAAGCAGTAGGACTGCTGCTTTAGGTGGAAACAATAATGGTAGTGGACAACAAAGAGAAGACAGAACTATTCAACTCTAGTTTCTTTTTTCTCTGCCAAGGAAAGTGATCCATGGACTGGAAAAGGTAGAGCAGAAAAGCCTAATGGGGAGTTGACCCTAAAGATAAGTCAAAGGATCATAGATTTAGACGTGGGAGGAACTTTAGAGGCCATCTAATCCAACCCTTTCATTTTACAGACAAGGAGGAACCTGAGGCCCACATAAGCTAGGTGATTTGCCTGAGGTCACACAGGTATCAGAGGCAGGATTTGTGCCCAGGTCTTCTAATTCTAGATCTGTGTTCTTAGGTCAAAAGACAGTAAGTAAGCAAGTATCCCTTGATGAGTTTCAAGTTACAAAGTACAGACAAACTGCATCCTATCGTCCTTAAAGAACTGGTTTCTATGATTGTTAGGCTGTTGTCAGTGATTTTTAAAGATTTTAAAAGAGAATGGTAGAGAAGGATAAATATCCTGATTCCCCTCCCCCTCAAAAAAGGGGGAGGGAGTAAATAATGTTGTCTGCAAATTATAGGCCAGTTAAGTTGAGTTCAACTTATGGAGACATTCTAGACCACATGATTAAAGTGATAGTAATTAAATGTCTAAAAAAAAAAAGGTAAATAGTCCCAGAGAGCTAGTATGGCTTCTTGAAGAAGAGGTCTCGCCAGATCTTACTTCCTTTTTTGCCAAGGTACTTGACTAGAGGTGCTGAAACTTTTAGGTCTTGATCCTAATTTTGTCCTCTGAGGCCAAGTTGAACAAATCTTATGTTATTTCCATATTACAGTTCTTGACAAACTTGAAAACGGTTGTCATATTCCCCCTAAGTCTTATCTTTTCTGTTCTAAACATCCCCAGTTCCTTCAGTTGATCCATGATCTGGAGGCCTGCCAGCATTTTGGTTGCTTTCCTTTTGATGCTTTTGAGCTTATCAATGTCCTTCCTAAAACATAGTGTCCAGAACTAAGTACAATACTTGAGTTGTGACCAAGGCACAGTATATAATGTACTACGGGACTATCCCATCTCTTACGATGAAAACTGATTTACATTTACATTATTCAACCTAAGATTGCATTGGCTCTTTTGACTGACATATAACATTTATTTCAAGTCAGAAAACATTTTTTCAAAATTAAATTTGATTTCATTTTCAGTTTTACATTTCCTTCCTCACATGCTCCTCCCTACCCCAAACTGAGAAAGCAAGAAAAGCAAAGCCTTCCTGTTACATGTGTAGTCAAGCAAAGAAAAAAAAATTCCCGCATTGACCGTGTACCAAAAAAAGTCTCAGTCTGCCCTCTGAATTCATCACCTCTCTATTGGAAGATGGGTAGCATGCTTTGTTATTGGTCTTCTGGAATCATGGCTAGTCATTGTTAGTCATGGTTGTCATAGATCAGAGTTCCTAAGTCTTTGTAAATTATTTATCTTTACAATATTGCTGTTATTGTATAAATTATATTTCTGGTTCTACTCACTTGACACTGCAGCTTCCTCATTTCTAAAGTGAGGTGGTTGAATGAGATTACCTCTAAAGTGCGTTTCAGCTCTTGGTAGATGATTCTATGTTAAATGTTACCACTGGGGCAAGGACAGGTCCAGTAAGCACATTTCTAGAGCCTTTCCAGTTGCCAGTCCTTTAAATAGCTACTGTTTGGGTCCAGCCATTCATCCAGGTCCACCATTTAATTGTTCTGTTGTAGAGAGATCATTTTGTCTATAGAAATAGCGGGAGAGGCTTTATCACAGGTTTCGCTAAAATCAAGATACACTCTCCTAAACCTTCCTTGCTCACAGAGATGTGAAAATCCCTCTCTGTTGTTTTTGTTCATTCCTTTCAATTGTGTCCAACTCTTCGTGACACTGTTTCGGATTTTCTTGGCAAAGATACTGAAGTGGTTTACCATTTCCTGCTCCAGCTCATTTTATGGCTGAGGAGCTGAGGTAAGGGCTATACAAAAGTAGTTAGGGTGTTAGTAATTTTCCCCCCACTAAAAGTATTCAGGTAAAGATTTAGATAATCACTTGCTGGGCATATTATAGAAATGATTCTTATTCTGGTATAGGTTAGACTCTAACATTTTTGGTTTATGGTTGACGAGCTGTAGGTTATCATTGACTATTGGTACCTGATCCCTTTTAATGGGTCTTCTCTCACTGTATTTGGAAGAATCTAGGAGGTTGGCAGTGCCAGGAAATTACTTCTCATGTTTCTTAAAATTTGAGATCTGAATAGAACTCTTTAGTGGAATATCTACATTTGTGAAAACTTTGTTCTTTCATCTAGTGCTTCTTATACTTTGTTCTAGGCAGTTAGGTGGCACAGTGCATAGAGCACTGGGCTTGGAATCAGGAAAACTTTCCTTTCTGAGTTCAGATCTGGCCTCAGACTAGTAGCTGGGTGACCCCGGGCAAGTTACTTAAACTTGTTTGCCTCAGTTCTTTATTCTATAAAATGAGCTAGAGAAGGAAATGGCAAACCACTCTAGTATTTGTGGCAGGAAAGCCCAAATGGGGTCACAAAGAGTTGGACATGACTGAACAGTGACTGAAAAACAACATCATACTCCTTTCTTTTATGTTTCCAGTGTTATGTTGAAAATTAAATGCTGTCCTTATAGAATTCTTTTCTAATCCATGTAATCTCATAACTCATGTAACTATTTTTATAAATAAATGTCTATGGAACTAAATAGCTTTTTAAAAATTATATTTTGTACTTTGAAACCCATGTATCTGATTTCACTTATTAGTTCTGGTTCTCTAGCTCAGGGTTTCTTAGCCTGGGGTCCATGTCCTTGTCTGTGAACTTGGATGGGAAAAAAATACATTGCTGTTTCAGTGTAATTGGTTTCCTTTGTAATACTCTGCATTTTATAGATTTAAAAACACGATTCTGAGAAGGGATCTATCTGATCCCTGCCAAAGGAGTCCATGATTGAGATTTCTATTTTAGCCTATTGTTTAAATATTTTCTTATAAATATTTGGTTGCATATTGAACTTTTTTTCATATCTACTTTAAAAAAATTCCATATATACTTTTAAAAAATTTAAATGGTACATAGTTCTCAAAAAGCAGCGGATTTAATGAAGAATTGATCTGGAAGCCAAGAAGCCCTAAATTCTACCTCTGACACATGCCAGCTGTGTGATCTTGAGCAC
Organism: Trichosurus vulpecula; assembly: GCF_011100635.1. NCBI lineage: Eukaryota > Metazoa > Chordata > Mammalia > Diprotodontia > Phalangeridae > Trichosurus > Trichosurus vulpecula. The sequence continues at coordinate 188,121,414 of NC_050579.1, forward strand.
ATCACTTAATCTCTCTGTGCTTAAAGTACCAGTCTCAAATTGTAAATTTCAGAGAAGATACTGACTTGCATTTGCAGGCAGAGTTTCTTTACTTAGACATTCCCTAAACCAGTGAAAACCCTGGTCTAGTCTCTCTCCTCCCTGTGGTTCCCAAACAAATTCTAGGCAAAACTGTTTGACATTGTTACGTTTGAAATAACTGGCTTTTATTTTTACGAAAATGTTCTCAGTTGATCTGTTATCTTGTTGATGATCTGTTTCCTGCAGGTGATCACCACCTGACGTTTCTGTAGCATTTTGTTTTTATGAAGCCTTTTATAGCTACTTTGATTTTTCCTCAAATGATCCAGAAAGATAAAGTGCTCTTGTCATTCCCATCTTCTAGGTAACACTGGAAGCAGACCCCTTCCCGGGCTCATTATGAGTTAGTAGTACAATAGAATAGGATTGGAACTTTTATCATGGTGTCCTACTGGCTTTCCCATGGCACTGAAACAAACTGCCATTTCTTAAATAGCCTGTGCCATTCTGAAATTTTTCTATAGTTTTTAAGAACTCATTTATAAATGTTTGATTAGTTAATGTAATAGCTAAAGTTATTTCCTCTTTTTGGTTAATTCAAGAAACTTCTGCAACATCCAGAGTTGAGTAATAGCCAACTTCTGGCAGATTTCCTCTCTCCGAATGGTGGCGAGACACAGTTTCTGGATAAGATACTGCCTGATGTAAATCTTGGTAAGTCAATTAAAAATAATTATATCTCAGGATTAAAATAGATTAGTTTATGAAGTACTTTCAGATTTTAGAAGAGATGATATTGATGTAGTAGAAAGAGTGCTTATCTTCAAACCAGGAGAGTCTTGGATGCAAACGCTGCCTCAGATGCTTATTATTTCTGAAGGTGGGCAAGTCATGTAACCTCAATCTCATTTTTCTCGTCAATAAAATGGTACCAGTAGTACAGTTACTTCTTACTTCAGGGAGTTATGGGGAAAGTACCTTATAAACCTTCAAAGCAAGGTATGTCAGTTTTAGTAATAGTAATAATTTAACCATTTAACTTGGACAAATATATTTAAATTTAGATTCTAGTTATCTTCAAAACTGCGTAGTGCATATTATTCCTATGCCTTAGAATTTCTGTAAGGGGTCTGTATACTTCCAGGTGCAGTACCAAATTTAGGATTAGTACCAAACGTAAGGATTTCAAGCTGTGTGTCATTTGGGTTCTGATTACATCAGCAGTCTGTCCATAGCAACTCTTATGAAAATTCAGATCATTTATGGTCTTGTGTCCTCATTGTTTCTAAATTTGAATGTAAAAGAGTTGAAGAAGTAATATTTTCAGAGCCTTTCACCTATGGACATATAGTTAATGATAAATAATTGGCCACAAATGCCTTCATTCTTTGGAATTTTACACTATTCAGCCTAATAAAGCCTGGACTTGTCAACTTTGGGGAGTGCCAAGACTCAGATTTTTAGACTAGTTTAATTGTCAAATTGTTTAATTCTTCATTTTGAATTTTAATGAATTCTTGTGTTGTAAAACCTAATGACATTTGGTATAGTTTATAGTAAATTAAATTACACTTTGTATAAACAGACATTTTTTTCTTGGCTCAGATTTATATTCTTAGTGGCATCTTGTTACTTGGACATATTACTGTAAATGGATTTTATTTAAATAAATTCTTCATTGACTATAAACACATTGATATAGAGTGGTCATGCGATACTCTTTCTAGAAAATCTTTCCTACTTTAAATCAATATTTATACTTGGTTTTGCTTTTCCATTAATGACTTAGAACTTTCAGAAAAAAATTTGCATAAATAAAACTTCAGTCTTGAGTTTCAGTATATCTTTTTTTTTTGTTTGTTTGTTTTGTGACTTTTCCAAGGTCATACAGCTAGTACTTGTGTCCAGTGTCTGAGGTCGGATTTGAACTCGGGTTCTCCTGACTCCAGGGCTAGTGCTCTACTCCCTGTGCCACCTAGCTGCCCCAAGTTTCAGTATATCTTTAATGGATAATTGTTATAAAAACACTTGCATAGTATTTATTCTGTGGTGTGTAGGTTGCCCTATTTTAAAAAGGTCTTTTTTAAAGATGAAATCAAAAAAATGAATAAGGTCTAAATTTCCTTTATTTTTGGGAAGTTGACTGAGTTACCAGTGGCAAGCCCTAAATAAACTTTTTGTTTCAACTCAGGCCAGTGAATGACTGGAAACATGATTTAAAAAAAAATACTTTGGCATTTGAATATTTGGAGGCCAGATTTAGACAGTGTTTACATTATTTCAACTACAGCTTTTAATTGAAATGCTCTACTGTAGCCTTCTACACAGTGCCATAAAAAAACCCAGCTGTATTGTTTTCGAATCATGTGGGAGTGTCTATAAACTGGAGCAGATTGTTTTAATTGAAAGTAATAGTTGGAACCATTTGAGCAGGGCCTACATGTGTCCTAAGACACATCACAAGTGTAGCATTGTAAAACTTCCACTTAAAATACTATGTGTGAAATCCCATTGGTAAAAGTTATGCTTGCTGCCTCATTTAAAACTTTTAAATTTAGTATGAAGTTAGAAAATTGATTTAGTAACCCTTTTGCATGAGTGGTTTAGTTTTTAAAGGGAGGGGAAAAAAACCTTTCAGAATTTATCCCTTTCTTGTAGCACCCTGAACTTTAAAATATAACCTCGATTTCACTCCTCATGACCTCAGAATCACTCCTCAACACTCCTCTTTTCTTTAAACCTCCAATTCATTGTCTTTAAATTCCCATGCTTTCTGTGGTTCTCTTTTCTTTGGAAAAAAGAGCCAAAAGTTAAAAAAAATGAGTACCACTTTTATTTCATTCATTTATTCATCAAATATTTATTGTTTGTCTTCCATGTGTAAGTGATTTTCAAGATAACAAAGGAATATAAAATGTCTTATCTTATAGGATCTTACCAACTTATGGACCTAAGATATGTGTACTATTGTATAAGGTAGTATATGTTAAGTACCTTATGCATGGTATATACAGGTACAGAAAGTTTTCAAAAAAGGGAACGTTTTCAAAATTTATGAGTTTGATGATTAGGTACAGGCTTGTGGAAATTACAGTATTTGAGCTGATTCATAAATATGAATAGGATTTCAGAAGGTAGAAATAGGTTAGAAAAGGAAGGGGAAATGGATTGAGGAATAATACATGCTATATTACAAAGAATGCTGGATTTGTATTAAGGAGAACTTAATTCAATCCCAGATCTAACATATGCTAGCTGTGTGACAATAGGCAAGTCATTTATCGCTGAGTCTTAGTTTCCTTATCTACAAAATGTGCCAGTTAAATTTGTATTCCCCTTCCTGACAGCATTATAGTAAAGAATGTGTTTTGCAAACCTTAAAGCATTATGTGAGGTGGTGGTGGTGGTGGTGGTGGTGGTGGTGGTGGTGGTGGTGGTGGTGGTGGTGGTAGTAGTAGTAGTAGTATCATTTTGATGTACAAAAGAAAGCAGTTTACTTATTTAATTGAAAAGTTCCATCAAAGGTAGTGTTGACATAATATTGACCAAAGGCAGAATTTTAAGCATTATGTCTGTTTGAAAACTACCTATTTGAAGAGATGTTTAGTCTTAAGAACCATATAGCTAGCTAGTATTCATTGATTGTCTGGAAAATACACATTTGCAGAAGATTCAGTCCTCAAAATCAGAGTATAGGGACTTAAGTCTGATTTCACTAAGTGAAATAAATGAGATTAGGGAGAAGAGATCGGACGAATGTAAGTAGAAGCAGGAGAGGACCTCTTCTAAGGTGGGGACTTTCTACAAAATCAAGTACAAATATTAAAGATTATTCAAGTACAGAAGGAAAAAAAAAAGGTCATCTGTTGAGAGGGAAGGAGTGATGTTTAAAATTATGTAGGTCCTTGCAAGAATGAAAAATATTAACTTGACCATACCTTGAGTGCTTATTAAAGCAGAACCAAATGCTTACTTCATAAAGCACTCAAGTTACTCAGTGTCCCAGCATACAACTGGGAGGTAAAGGATATGTGTATAGTGGTTGTGAGAGAAATAATGGGAGGTAGCTGCTATTCTTATAAAAAACAAAGTAGTTTTTCACTTGAGGAAACTGAAGCAAACAGATGTTAAATGACTTGCCCAAAGGTCACACATCTCACAAGTGCATGAGGTCAAATTTGAGCTGAGGTCTTTCTGATTCTAGGCCCTTAACCACTTTGCCACCTAACTGCCCCTAAAATAAAATGATAGAATAAGTTGCGTTTAAAGTTTGTAATATTTCCCAATTTTCTTTTTAGATTGTCTTCTGCTTGAATGCATTGATTTATTAATTACTGTGGCTAAGAAAAAAAACCCAGTTCCTACAGCTTTAGAAATAATTTATTGCTTCACAATGTAAATTTCTGTTGAGAGTAAATGATAAAATGAAACAATGACTTTATTTGATAAATGAAATTATCATTTCAGGCTGTTCACATGAGTAACCGAGGTATGATTTAAGATGTCATGTTATGTTTTTAAATTTCAGGGAAAATTATAAAATCTGTTCCAGGAAAACTAATGAAAGAGGTGAGTGGCCATTATTTCTAAATATTTTTGTGACTAACAATAGCATAGTGAATTACTTTGTTTCTGTCTCTTACTATTTCTTTTTATCAACCTCTATGTCACTGCAGAAGGGCCAGCATTTGGAACCTTTCATCATGAATTTCATTAATTCTTGTGAATCCCCAAAGCCTAAACCAAGTAGGCCAGAACTAACAATTCTCAGCCCAACTTCTGAAAACAACAAAAAGGTACAGTATATTAAAAAGATTTTTTTGTCATCGTTTTTGGTTTTGTCCAGTTTCATTTGATGTTGCTACAATGTGCATAGGATAGAATTGTCTTAATAATGAACTTGATGGAGCCATGGCCGTTGCTTCCTTTAAATAAAGATCTGCTGTCACAGTATAAGGGATGGGGTGGGGAAAATATGTATGCATAGGCAGTCATAGTATATGTGTTGTAACACGACATATGCATCCCACAAAGTGCTGAGTTATGAAAAGTCTCACAATAAGAAATCATAGAACTTATAGGGAAAATGTGGTTGGGGCATAGTGCTTGAAAACTTTGTCAGTAACACGTAAGAAAAGGACTGGAACCTAATAAAAACAGGAGCATGATTTTATATGTGTTAAATGGTCAAGAAATACATAAATACTAATACTGTGTTTATAAGCAAAAGAGAGAACTTGAAACTGAAAAGCTTCTACACAGACAACATTGATGTACCTAGGATAAGAAGGGAAAATCTTAAATGGGGGAAAAAATCTTTGTATCAGATTTCTCTGGTAAGAGTTTGGTACCTAAAATACACACACACACACACACACACACACACACACACACACACACACGTACGTGCGCATGACAGCCATTTTCCAGTCAGTGGTCAAGGATATGAACAAACAGTTCTTAAAAGATGTGCAAAGTATTCACAACTACATGAAAAAATACTTGAGGGGCAGCAAGGTGGCGCAGTGAGTAGAGTACTGACCCTGGAGTCAGGAGGACCTGAGTTCAAATGTGGCCTCAGACACTTGACATACTTACTAGCTGTGTGACCTTGGGCAAGTCACATAACCCCAATTGCCTTGCCTTCCCCCCTCCAAAAAAAAAAAAAAGGAAAAGAAAAAATACTTGAGATCACTAATAATAAGAGAAATGCAAATCAAAACAACCCTGAAGTTTTACCTTACACTTTGCAAAGTAGCAAAAATGATAAAAATAGCAGCAATGTTAGAGGGGTTGTGGAAGGATGGGCACACTAATACATTGTTGGTGGGACTCTGAAATGCTATGACTGTCTTGGAAAGCATTTTACAATTAAGCAAATAATGAGACCAAAACAGGGGTGGGGAACCTGCAACCTCAAGGCCACATGTGGCCTTTTAGGTCAGGCCTGCACAACCTGCTGCCCATGGGCTGCTTACAGCCCACCAAAGGATTTCAGACAGCTCATGAAAAATGTATCGGATGTTTTCCGAAATCCTTTGTCGGGTTGCAAGCAGCCTGTGGGCAGCAGGTTGTGCAGGCCTGTTCTAGGTCCTTGAGTGTGGCCTTTTAACTGAGTCCAAGTGTTACAGAACAGATCCTTTTATTAAGGGGATTTGTTTTATGAAGTTTGGATATAGTCAGAGGGCCACAGGTTCCCCACCCCTGGACTAAAATGCCCAGAGACTCTGTTAAGAGGCTTGTACCCAAGTGAGCCATTGATAAGAAACTAGTCCCTATACATTCCAAAATACTTATAACAGCACTTTTTGTGATAGCTACAAATAGAAACAAGGTTGATGCCCATCAGTTGTGGAATGACTAAAAAAAATTATGGTACATGAATGTAATGGAATGTTACTGTGCTGTGAGGAATGATGCTTGTGATGAATAGAGATGCATGGAAAGATCTAAATAAACTGATGCATAGTGAAGTAAGCAGAGCCAAGAAAACAATATACACAGTAACTACAATAGACATGGAGAGCACAGTGACACACCAAAAATAATCAAAAGTAAATGTAGCACAATTATAAAGATCAAATAGGACTCAGATTGGAGAGATGAGGAGACACTCCCAACCTTCTTTTTTGTGGAGGTGGGAGGTCCACAGGTGTTATACATTGCATATTTGGACCTTATTAATATATCATTTCAGTTCTGATTTTTTTCCCACACTTTTTCCCCTCTGCAAAAAATAGTATTTTGTATATGGGATGACTCTGGGAGAGGGAAAGGGCAAAATACTTGGGAGAACTATGGGGATGTAAGAAACAGAAAAATATCAATATTTGTTAGAAAGAAAAAAAGAAAGAAATACATAAATATTACAACAAATAGCAGCTGCTGTATGACCTTTGGCTGCTCTTTTGCCTGTGACCCAGGCTACAGTAGAAGGTTGGGCAAAGCAATAGTTCCCTTGGAGACCATGGAGGAAGGGAGTAGGACTGGGGATATAACTGAAGTTCTTCTCCCCTTACAGCTTCTTGTGTACCAGAAGATATATGATAATTATGGTAATTTACCTTGAAAAAGACCTAAAGTTTGCTTGTGGAAATAGGTATTGGAAGGGTTGCAACTTACATGTTATTGTGAGGCGATGCTGTTTTCTTCATTCTTGCTGTTTCTCGTTGAAGCAGTTGTACAAAAGCAAACTTGAAATTTGTGTTATGTTCAAAGTCAATAGGATTGGAACAGGTTCACATTTTTTGAAACACATTATAGCAGAACTGATTATACTTTAAAATTTTTCTTGTGTGCAGTAAATATTATGTTTTCTATTTGTAGACAATTGTAGTTTTGGAGCATAGTTAATATCCCTGGATGTTAAAAAGAGCAGAAGTGTAGAGATGGAGAATAGAGAAGTCTCACCTTGAGTATAGATTTCAATTAAGATTTTTTTTTTCTACCCAGCTTTCATTTCTGCTCCCCTTAAACTTATTTCTCTTTCACCTGCTAACACAAAATAGTGTTGTATCTTCCTCATGCCCATTTTTACCTCCTTTCCTCCCTTCCCCTAATCCTCCTTGGTTTGCTAATCATCTTTTTTCTCATGTTGCCATTTTTCCTACAATCTTTAGACTTATAGACCTTTCAGGAAACAAAACAACCTATTTGCCCATAACATATACACACCATAATACAGATCTGAAACAACAGTACAAATTTTCATAAAACTTGTCCAGTCTTCTGTAACCCTCCAATACCACAAAGCATAAATATCAAAACTGTATCCTCCTTATAGATGGATTCCTACAAGGAAACTAATGTTATAATCCTATTATACAGGATTTTTTATTTTATAGAATTTTTTGAAATTAAATCAACAAAGTATGGTTACAGCTTATACATAAACACAGTTGTTAATTCAGCAAATAACCTTTCTAAATGCAACCTTATATGAAGCTTTTATTCATCAAGTTTGCATGTGTTCTAGTTAAATTATCTTTCCCCCAGAGTTTTCAAAACCATAACTATTATCATAGTATATTGTAATATTGGATATCATTTTATTAAATCTTATTAAATTATTACTGACTACTGCTGACCAACTGCCACCAAAATGCATATAGGTACGAGAATCTTGGGAGTAGAGGCACCTTCCAGACCAAAGGTACTGCTAGCCTAGCCATCACAGTCATCATCCAGGGAGTTGTGTTTTGTGAAGAAGGGGCCAGCCATCCCCACCAGCTTATACACATAAGACAGGCAAAGCTAGCCTAGCTGAAGTAGCAAGGCACCCTGAGGGAGAGGCAGGAGGTGGAATGAGCCAGGCAAGTGAAATGGCAAGCAAAGGGGGACTTTGTGCTGTTTTTTCTTTTGGAGTGCTTCTCAGCACTAGGGCAATGGAGTGCCTTTGATTGAGTCTTTGATTGAATGAAGAGTCTTTGATGACCTGCTTAAGTCACAAGAAAGCCTAATTCACATGAGTTTGAGTCACATGGTTGTGACACCCTCTGACCCTGAAGAAGCATGTATAATATGTACTCAGAGGTTAGCATTTTGCTTTGAGGGCTCACTCATTGGAGGAGTGTTGGTGTAGTTTGGCCAGATGAGACTGGGGATCCGAAAACCCAAATGTTGGTGCTTCTCTCTCTGGTTACTATGTATGTATTGCTATGGACATACAGAAGCCTTGTCTGCTGATTTGTGTTATTTGCTCTGTTTATACAATTTCTGCTTGCAATTTTTGTTTGTGTTTCCTCTGAAGTTCAGGGTGCTGACTTTTTCCCGAGCTAAGTGAATGATATATGTATGTTTGAGTAAAGTGAGATCGTTAATCCCTTAAAGTTGCTTTTTTTTAGAAAAGCAAATCAAAGAATCTGTGCTAGCAGACTTCCTGTTTTCTGGTGTTCTTGGCCTTACACCTCCATAGGAGCTGCAAGCAGCATTGTTGTTACAGCAAGTCAAACCACCACCACCACCACCTTGACCCCCCATCTTTGACTCCCTCCATGGAGACAGCCAGGGCCCTGACCCAAGAGCCTTGGCAGTAGCAGTGCTTTTTGCTCCTTTCAGCCCAGCTTATATATGCAGCTGTCACTCTGGGTAGCAACCTCTGTGGAGGTACAAACTGGCAACTTCTCCTGTAGATGCAGTAGGCACATCTTTTGAAGGCTTCCGAAAGAAAGTTTTTACCATGAAAATCCTTGACATTGTCAGATGTTAAAACACCAGAAACTGATATAATTTTATCAGTGGGAGTGATAGAAAGAAGAGGCATTACTATCTACTTCGCTGCTGTACCCTAAGGACCAGGGGACCTTTTCCAAATGACTTTTGACTAAAACCTTCCATATGTATTGTCTCTCCCATTAGAAAATGAACTTTTCTTACTTTTCTATCTGTTTCCCCAGCATTAGGACATTGCTCTGCATATAATTTGCGTTTAGCAAATGCTTCATTTGTTCATTATTGAGAGAGGGGTGGTGCGAGGAACTGGTTTTGTCACATTTATTTGGTGACCTTGCTAATAGAGGAAAGTTATTGAATGAAAAATAAAAATGATTTTTTTCTATGATAAATTTGTAAATAAAAGTTTAGAAGGCTTGTAGTTCTCTTGAGAGAGAGAGAGCGTGTGTGTGTGTGTGTGTGTGAGTGAGAGACAGACAGATACAGAGAGAGAGAGATTCTCCTACTATTAGACTTGTTTCTCAGAATTTTGCAGAAGGAAAGCAAAACTTTCTAGAAAGGTTGTGAAGATGCCAAGGGAGCTTTGGGTAAAGACTTGATACAGTTGTACAAAGGGCATTGTTAGTATCAAGGGGAGAAGAGTCAAAAACATTTATATTTGGAGTAAAAAGGAAATGATATGTGACATCTCTTTTGAAATTATTTTGGCTGATAATAGAGGACATAGGCAGCAAACTGGGAAGGGACTTCTTCGAGTGAAGAATTTTGTGTCTTTGTCTACTGATAGCAAAATGTTTTAGATGGAAATAAACTAATGTGTAATATGTGAGTTCTCTTAATATGAGTAGGTATTCTTTTGTGAGACATTTAAACAAAGCAGCATATTGCTATCTAATTAAACATATTGTGAGGAATGAAAATCTGGAGAGACTCAGAGTTTCTGGGTAATTAGTAGTCAGTTTGTTAATTAGGGTAGCTAATAATAAATTAATGGTCATTGGTCTCTCTTGATGCTCAAAGACCCCTAATGGAGATATTGAATGCAGAAGTAACTGCAGCTGTGGTTCTGTAGCTGCATCTCCCCCGCTGCCCCTGGGGCAGTGGCCAAAGAGCGAACTCTGTGCCCCGCAGCTTTTCTCACTAACCTTCTCTGTTGTCTTTGGTGTTTGTGGGTGAAGAAGTCTGGTAACTGCCACAGCTCACTGATTCAGGGCGCTAGGGCCTGTTCCAGCCTGCTGCTGGTCTGGTTGGTCCTGCTGCCGCCCACGCTGAGCTCCACTCCCCTCTGCTCCGTCTGCAATAGACCTCATCCAGCAACCATCCAGGCTGTCCTGGGCTAGATCCCTGCTTCCCTCTGCTATTTTGTGGGTTCTGTAGTTCTACAATTTGTTCAGAGCCATTTTTTATAGTTTTTTGGAGGGACCTGGCGGGGAGCTCACGCAAGTCCCTGCTTTTCAGCTTCCATCTTCTAAAATTGCGTTTTGAAGGGGAGTGCTAAAATGTCGAAAAATGGATTTGAAGCCATTATCTGAGTTGTGAAATTACTTTTCTAAGGCAAATTGACTTTCTGCTTTTTGGTTCCTCCCCTCCCCCCCCATCAGCTTTTTGAACACAGTTGAAGTTGGAGTGGGGCTAGGACAGTGACTTGATTTAGAACTAAATGATAACATTTCTTTAGGAACTTCTTAGGAGCCAGTTTTGTGTGGCTGGAATTGTGGGTCTGTAGTTCTTTTGCTTTATAGTTTCCTTTATTTAAAAAACTGTATAATCTGCTCTCCCTTCTATCATCCCCCCATTTTATCTCCTTCCCCCTACTTTCCTGTGGGGTAAGATACCCAATTGAGTGTGTATGTTATTCCCTCCTCAGGTCAAATATGATGAGAGCAAGATTCACTTATTCCCCCTCATCTGCCCCCTCTTCCCTTCCAATAGAACAACTTTTTTCTTGTCACTTTTATGTGAGATAATTTACCCCATTCTGTCTCTCCCTTTCTCGCTCTCCAATATATTCCTCTCTCACCCCTTAAATTTATTTTATTTTTTTAAAATATCATCCCTTCACATTCAACTCACCCTGTACCCACTGCCTATATATATGTATATAACCTAATGCTGAGATCTCATGAATTACACACATCATCTTTCCATGTAGGAATGTAAACAGTTCAGCTTTAGTAAGTCCCTTGTGACTTTGTTTTCTTGTTTACCTTTTCATGCTTCTCTTGATTCTTGTGTTTGACAGTCAGATTTTCTATTCAGCTTTGCTCTTTTCCCTGAGAAAGCTTGAAAGTCCATATTTTGCCGTGGATAATTATACTCAGTTTTGCTGGGCAGGTGATTCTTGGTTTTAATCCTAGCCTCATTGACCTCCAGAATATCATATTCCAAGCCCTTCTGTCCCTTAATGTAGAAGCTGCTAGGTCTTGTGTTATTCTGATTATGTTTCCACAATATTCAAATTGTTTCTTTCTGGATGCTTGCAGTATTTTCTCCTTGATCTGGGAGCTCTGGAATCTGGTGACAATAGTCCTAGGAGTTTTCTTGTTGGGATCTTTTCAGAAGGCAATTGGTAGATTTTTTCAATTTCTGTTTTACCCTCTGGCTCTAGAATATCAGGGCAGTTCTCCTTGATAATTTCTTGAAAGATGATGTCTAGGCTCCTTTTTTGATCATGGCTTTCAGGTAGTCCAGTAATTTTTAAATTCTCTCTTCTGGATCTATTTTCCAGGTCGGTGGTTTTTCCAGTGAGATATTTCACATTGTCTTCCATTTTTTCATTCCTTTTGGTTCTGTTTTATAATATCTTGATTTCTCATAAAGTCACTACCTTCCACTTGCTCCAATCTAATTTTGAAGGTGGTATTTTCTTCAGTGGTCTTTTGGACCTCCTTTTCCATTAGGCTAATTCTGCTTTTCACAGCATTCTTTTCCTCATTGACTTTTTGGAGTTCTTTTGCCCTTTGGGTTAGTCTATTTTTTAAGGTGTTATTTTGTTCAGTATTTTTTTGGGTCTCCTTTAGCAAGTCATTGACTTGTTTTTGATGGTTTTCTTGCATCACTCTCATTTCTCTTCCCAATTTTTCCTCTACTTCTCTTACTTGCTTTTCCAAATCCTTTTTGAGCTCTTCCATGGCCTGAGACCAATTCATATTTTTCTTGGAGGCTTTTGATGTAAATTCTTTGACTTTGTTGACTTCTTCTGACTGTATGTTTTGATCTTGTTTGTCACCAAAATAACATTCTAGATTCTGAGTCTGCATCCTTTTTTGCTTCCTGGCCATGTTGACCTTTGAGCTTTTTGTCAGGGCATGATTGCTTGTAGAGTAAAGAGTGCTTTGTCCCAAGGTTTAGGTGCTGTGCTGCTGCTTTCAGAACTACTTCTGCACAGCAAGCTCTGCCACAGCAGCGCTCCTCCTCCCCCAAGAACCGCGAACCAGGATTGCGACCCAGATCCAAGCAGGGCAAAGCAAGCCCTGCACTCCCGCTCTGGTTTGCTGCTTGGTTCCTCTCACTGTGTGAGCCAGGGACTCCACTGCCACACCACCTCTGCCACCCCCAGGGCTGGTGGCTAGACCGCTCTCTAACCCCATCTAGTGGTTTACCCACTAACCTTCTCTGTTGTCTTTGGTGTTTGTGGGTTGGGAAGTCTGGTAACTGCCACAGCTCAATGATTCATGGCCCTAAGGCTCTGGTTGACTCCCAGTCTGGTCTGTCCTGGCGCCACCCACGCAGGGCTGTGCTCCCCTCCCCGCACTGTGTGATAGATCATCCTGGCCATCCTGGGCTGGAGACCTGCTTCCCTCTGCTATTTTTTGGGTTCAGAGCCATTTTTTACAGGTGTTTGGAGGGATTTGAGGGAGAGCTTAAGCAAGTCCCTGCTTTCCAGCTGCCATCTTGGCTCCGCCCCGACCCCCCACCGCACTCGAGTGCAGCACTTTAACAGCATCATCTTTTAGTATTTTTAAATAGCTCAGCTGGAGTTCCATTACTTCCACTGGCCTTATTGTTAGCAGTGCTTCTTAAGGCCCACTTGACTTCATTCTCCATGACGTCTGACTGCAGGTCAGTAACCGCAACATCGTGGTTATCAGTAATGTTAAGATCTTGTATACTTTTTTGTTCATTCCTGCCACCACTTCTTAATGTCTTCTGCTTCTGTTAGGTCCCTGCCGTTTTTGTCTTTTATCATGCCCATTTTTGCACGAAATGTTCCCCTGACATCTAGTTTCTTGAAGAGATTTCATCTTTCCCATTCTGTTGTTTTTTCTATTTCTTTACATTGTTCATTTAAGAAAACCTTATGTTTCCTTGCTATTCTCTAGAATTCAGCATTCAGTTGGGTATATCTTTCCTTTTTATTCTCTCTTGCTTTCCTTCTTTCCTCGGTTAAAACCAGAATTAAGGTTTCCAGGAGAAATATAAAAATCTCATATTTGCAGATGATACCACTCTGATGGCAGAATGTGAAGAATTAAGATATCTCTTGATGAGGGTGAAAGAAGAGAGTACAGAAGCTGATTTGAAGCTTAACTCAAAAATACTAAGGTCTTGGCAACCAGTCCCATCACTTCATGGCAGTTAGAGGGAGAAAAAAATGGAAGTAGTATTAGATTTTTACATTCTTGGACTCAAAAATCACTGCAGATGGTGATTGCAGCCATGAAATTAAGATGCCGGCCCCTTGGAACGGAAGCTCTGGCAAATCTGGACAGCACACTAAAAAGCAGGGACATCACCTTGCTAACACAGGTCTGTATAGTCGCAGCTGTGGTTTTCCCAGTAGCTTTTTCCGTATATGGCTGTGAGAGTGGGACAGTTAAGAAAAGCTCTAAGCACCACAGAATCAGTGCTTTCAAATTGTGGTGCTCGAGAAGACTTTTGAGAGTCCCTTGGATAGCAAGGAGATCAAATCAGTCAGTACTTAAAGAAATTAATTCATCCATTCACTGGAAAGTCAAATTCTCAAGTTGAGCCTAATTATCTTGGCTACATAATGAGAAGATGGGACTTACTGGAAAAGTCCCGATGCTGGAAAAGATTGAAAGCAAAATGAAAAGGGGACAGCAGAGAAGGAAGATGGATAGAGATTATCATGGAAACAATGAACATGAAGTTGGAGAGACTTTGAGAAAGAGTGTCAGATAGAAGGGCCTGCCTATTATGGTCCACAGGGTCATGAAGAATCAGACATGACTGAACAACTGAACGGCAACAAAATTAAAAGGAAGACCATGTCCTTTAATTTTGACAGTACGGTACTAATGTTGACTACTGGATGTAGTTAGATTTAGTTGACTATCCGTTGAACTTCTTTTCTCATAGGATTTATAAATGTCAAGTCTAAGAGAAAAAAAACCTTTAGTAATATAGTTAAATAATTATCACTATTGTAAAGAATTGGTGGTTCTAATAGCTAATACTGATTTAATCATTAGCTTATAGTAATATATTTTTGCATGTTCTTTCTGAGAATTTGGCCACCTAGAGGTGTTAAATTTTATTATATTTAATCTTTTTTCAACAAACATTTGTTAAGGTCCAGCAAGATATAAGGCACTGTCTTAAGCACTGTTTTTATAGAAACAGTCTTTGCCCTTGAGGAGATTTTCTTCTTATGGATGTTGTGATGTATATGCTCAGATATGTTCCTACTACCTCTGTGCTCCCTAGGGCACTAGTCATATTAACTATTAAACTTAGGGAGGAAAAAAAATCTTGATGAAAGAGTCCCCATTCACAAGAGTGGCATCTCAGAATTCTTAGTAAATTAACTTCTCTGTTGGTTAAGAATCCCCCTTGTAAATATTCAGTTCGCATCCTTTTGCAATAACAGATTTGGGTTTTTATGTCGTTAATGATATTTCTGTAGTAGCTAAATTGAAAATAACATGCCATTTATAATACAGCATCTGTACAGGAATTTTTCTGATTAAAATAATTTGCTTTTCACATTTTGTTAGAATCAGTTGGTGTTAGCACCAATTTAATTTTTATAGAATTAATTATTAGTGTAGGAATTTGTAGGAGGGGGAGAACATAATTATCAGGTATTTTCTTGGTTCATGAGGTTATGACTGCTCTTTAGTGTTAATCTATAGTAAAATATTTAACTATTCATAATTTGAATTTTCAGCTTTTCAATGACCTGTTCAAGAACAATGCAAACCGTGCTGAGAACACAGAGAGGAAACAAAATCAGAATTATTTTATGGAGATGATGACTGTAGAGGGTGTCTATGATTACTTAATGTATGTAGGTAAGGGATCATTTTTCTTTGTACTCTTTCATTTGGTTTTATTTTATGTCAGGTGCCTAGTGATGCATCCACAAAGAGTCCAACTTCAGAATCTGTTTTTAATTGGAGATTAAAATTTTTTTTTAAAATAGTGTGTCAATCAGAATTGACCACTGACATGTTAAAGTTCTTAATCAGTAGTCTTTGTGGATGCAACATTGACATGCCAATTAGTATTTTATATGTGTGTGTGTGTGTGTGTATGCTTTACTCATAGATGTCAGAAAAGATCAGTTTGTTTTAAGAACAGGTTGATATATCATTGTTTTCAGGTCGAGTGGTTTTCCGGATTCCTGATTGGCTTCATCATTTCTTGATGGGAATACGAATCCTCTTGAAAAACACCTTAGAGACATATACTGATTACTATCTGCAGTGCAAACTAGAGCAGCTATTTCAGGAACACCGTTTGGTCTCACTTATAACACTTCTCAGAGGTTTGTATTTTTCATTTTTGCATTATGTTGTGTGTGCTCTTTTGAGTAATTATCATGTACACATCACTTCACTGAGAAAATTTTGTTCTTTGGAGAAAGATTTGTGCATACAGTCTGTTCATGTTAATATTCCTTTGGAGTATGGTCCTTTTTCCCCTACAAAATGCAGCAGTACTGCATACCAAATTGAAATAAAAATCAAAGAACATATTCCATTAAAGAAGTCATTTCAGAAGACAAAATATCATTTACCCAAAATTAAGTGCTTACTACATTCAGAGCACTGTGCTAATCACTAAGGGAAATGCAAAGCTAAGTAAGACATCATCCCTGCCTACATGAAGTTTATATGTTCTTGTAAGAGATATAAAACATACATAATTATTGAGTAAAAAAAATAGAATGTAAGTGCATAGAAATGGGACAAATAGTTCTATAAAGATTTCAAGAAAGGAGAGAAATGACTTATGACTTTGGAGTTACAGATAGGCTTCATTTAGGAATTGATAGCTGGACCTTGAAGAACAAGAAAGATTTTAACTGGCAAAATTTGTGGGAAAACTCAGGAGAAATTCCAGGTTTCCAGGATGTGCCATGAGGAATCATTAAGAGGAAAGGAAAAAGGAACACTGAATTCAAGGAACAGAATACTAGTGTACAGTACAGTGCATTAAGGGGAGTGCTTTGAGACACAGGAAAGATAATTTGGAAGTTGGGGGGACAGCCAAACATTAAGCTAAGTAGTCTAGATTTTACCTAATAGGCTATGGGGAACCACTGGAGGTTTCTTCAGGAGAATTATGTGATTATGATCAGAACTATGCATTAGGTAGATTACTTAAGCAGAAGTTTGTAAAATGGATTAAAGAGAGAACAATTTGGAGGCAATCACAATATCCCAGGTAATGGGAATCTGAATTGTGGAGGAAGCAGAAAGATTCAGTACCTCATTAGATGTGGCAAAATGAGGGAAAGAGGGGAGGAGCTGCTGACTCTGAGGAGTCTAGCCTCAATGCCTAAAGAGAATATTGTTATTAAAAGACATGCAGAAGTTAATTAGGGCAGGTTTTTATTTTGTTTTTTCAGGGGTGGATGAAGCAGTAAGGCAATAACAACAGTGTAGATGATAACTGTCAAAATGCCTATGTAATTCTGTATCGCAGAGTATACGAGACTCTCCACACAGAAGGTAGAAGCAGTAAACCATTGATTCAGACACCAGAGAACCAGATCCCAAAAGCCTTTTATCCAGTCTACCACAGCATTGAGTTCTATACACAATGTCACAACATGGAGCTGCTCCATCCCCAAACCTCTCCAACCCCCTGCTGGGGTCTTCCCCAAAACAAACTCACAGTACAGCTAAGTCAACCTTTTCAGTTCTAACAATCACGAGGGTGGCCATTAGCAGCCATAACCTCCTTTCCCTGTCAGGAAGCTCCTCCCACCATGTCACTTGGGCTTCCTGTGACATAAGTAGGTCACGTGGCCCACTAATGGGTGGGAAAGATCTTTAAATCAAAATTGCTACTATAGTGGAAGGGGAAGATGAAGAGTTTAGTTTTAAATATGTTAAGAAACTTGAAGTACTTAGGGGACATCCATATGGAAATGTACAGAGGAAAAAACTTTAGAAAAGAATAGAAGTTGTTCATCTGAGGTTAATCATGGTTGAAATGGAAATTAGGAGAATAATAAACAATTGTGCAGGCTAAAAATTAATATGAACATTTCTGTTTCCCTCCTCAGCATTTTTAATACATATTTTTCTAGATTCTGCTATACCTCATTGCATCATTATTTATTACTAATTTCATTTTATTATGGTCTATAAATGTAGTGCATAGAATCTCTTTTTTCTATATTTTTGTCTGTTTCATCTTTGTAGCCCATTGTATGATCAGGTTGTTTTGTAGGTTTCACGAACATTGAAGGAAAAAAGGTATATTTATTTTAAAAATTAAGATATCCACGTATCTATTAGATCTAAATTATCTAATACTCTAATTAGCTCCTTGATTTTTTCTATAAATCTTTTTTGTTGGATTTATTATATTTTGATCTTTCATTTCTGAATCTGGCCTGCTGGGGGGGGGTGGAGACAAGATGGCAGCTGGAAAGCAGGGACTAGCATGAGCTCCCCGCCAGGTCCCTCCAAAAACCTATAAAAATGGCTCTGAACCAATTCTAGAACTGCAGAACCCACAAAATAGCAGAGGGAAGCAGGGCTCCAGCCCAGGACACCATGGATGGTTGCTGGGTGAGGTCTTTTGCACACAGACCTGGGAGCAGAGCAGAGCCCAGCATGGGCTGCGAGGACCAACCAGACCAGGAGCCGGGCGGAACGGGCACTAGCGCCCTGAATCAGTGAGTTGTGGCAGTTGCCAGACTTCTCAACCCACAAACACCAAGACAACAGAGAAGAACTGCAGAACCCACAAAATAGCGGAGGGAAACAGGGCTCTAGCCCAGGACAGCATGGATGGTTGCTGGTGAGGTCTTTTGCACATGAAGCTGGGAGCGGAGCAGAGCCCAGCGTGGGCTGCGTGGACAAACCAGACCAGGAGCCGGGTGGAGTGTGCCCTAGTGCCCTGAATCAGTGAGCTGCAGCAGTTACTAGACTTCTCAACCCACAAACACCAAAGACAACAGAGAAGGTTAGTGGGAAAAGCTGCGGGAGTGGAAGGAGTTCATGGTTCGGCCACCGCCCTGGGGGCAGAGGAGGTGGGGCAGCTACAGAACTACAGCTGCAGTTGCTTCCGGCCCCAGGCCCACCTGGTGGGAAGAATTAAATGGCGGATCAGAGCAGGAGTGAAGAGCCTGCTGAAGATCTAAATCCAGTCCGGGTTGGGGGTTCTTAGGGAAGGAGGAGTGTTGGTGTGGCAGAGCTGGCGCATGCCCCCAAGCTTGGAACATAGTTCTCTTTATAAGCAGTCATACCCTGCTGAAAAACTCAAGGGTCAAGTTAGTTGTCTGGGAACATGGCCAGGCAGCGAAAACGCACCCAGATTCAGTCTCAGACTTTGGAATCTTTCTTTGGTGACAAAGAAGACCAAAACATACAGCCAGAAGAAGTCAACAAAGTCAAAGAGCCTACATCAAAAGCCTCCAAGAAAAACATGAACTGATCTCAGGCCATGGAAGAGCTCAAAAAGGATTTGGAAAAGCAAGTTAGAGAAGTAGAGGAAAAATTGGGAAGAGAAATGAGAATGATGCAAGAAAACCATGAAAAACAAGTCAATGACTTGCTAAAGGAGACCCAAAAAAAATACTGAAAAAAACATTGAAGAAAACAACACCTTAAAAAATAGACTAACTCAAATGGCAAAAGAGCTCCAAAAAGCCAGTGAGGAGAAGAATGCCTTGAAAGGCAGAATTAGTCAAATGGAAAAGGAGGTCCAAAAGACCACTGAAGAAAATGCTTCCTTTAAAAATGAGATTGGAGCAAGTGGAAGCTAGTGACTTTATGAGAAACCAAGACATCATGAAACAGAACTGAAGGAATGAAAAAATGGAAGACAATGTGAAAAAGAATTACCTACCCAGCAAAACTGAGTATCATGCTCCAAGGCAAAATATGGATTTTCAACAAAATAGAGGACTTTCAAGCTTTCTCAGTGGAAAGACCAGAGCTGAATAGAAAATTTGATTTTCAAACACAAGAATCAAGAGAAGCATGAAAAGGTAATCAAGAAAAAGAAACTGCAAGGGACTTACTAAAGTTGAACTGTTTTGTTTACATTCCTACATGGAAAGATGATGTGTATGATTCATGAGACCTCAGTATTAGGGTAGCTGAAGGGAACATGCATATATGTGTGTGTGTGTGTGTGTGTGTGTGTGTGTGTATGTATATGTTTACGTATATATATATATGCATATATGAGTGTGTATGTATATGTGGGTGTGTATGTATGTATATATGTATGTGTATGTGTATATATATATATGGAGAGAGAGAGAGAGAGAGGGAGGGAGGGAGGGGCGGGCACAGGGTGAGATGAAGATGATGGGAAGATATCTAAAAGAAATAAAATCAAATTAAGGGATGAGAGAGGAATATATTGAGAGAGGGAGATAGGGAGAGATAGAATGGGGTAAATTATCTCGCATAAAAGTGGCAAGAAAAAGCAGTTCTGTCGGAAGAGAAGAGAAGGCAGGTGAGGGGGAATGAGTGAATCTTGCTCTCATCAAATTTGACCTGAGGAGGGAATACCATTCATACTCAATTGGGTATCTTACCCTACAGGAAAGAAGGAGGAAGAAGATAAAAAAAAGAGGGGATGATAGAAGGGAGGGCAGATGGAGGTGGAGGTAATCAAAAACAAACATTTTCGAAAGGGTACAGGGTCAAGGGAGAAAATTCAATAAAGGGGGATAGGTTAGCAAGGAGCAAAATATAGTTAGTCTTTCACAACATGAATATTGTGGAAGGGTTATACATAATGATACGCATGTGGCCTATGTTGAATCGTTTGACTTCTTAGGGAGTTTGGGTGGGAAGGGAAGAGGGGATAGAATTTGGAACTCAAAGTTTTAAAAACAGATGTTCAAAAACAAAAAAGTTTTTGCATGCAACTAGAAAATAAGATAACACAGGCAGTGGGGCATAGAAATTTACCTTGCCCTACAAGAAAGGAAGGGGAAAGGGGTTTGGTGGGGAGTGGGGTGACAGAAGGGAGGGCTGACTGGGGAACAGGGCAACCAGAATATAGGCCATCTTGGAGTGGGGGGAGGGTAGAAATGGGGAGAAAATTTGTAATTCAAACTGTTGTGAAAATCAATGCTGAAAACTAAATATATTAAATAAAAAAAAAATTAACCCCCCCAAACTTTTCATTTCTGTTTTTGTTTAGTTTTTCTTGAAAGATTGTTTTCCTTTACAGATTTTGATTCCAAATTATTAGATGTTTTTAGACTTGATATACTCTCACTTTTATAAATGCTTTTAAGTCTAATATTTTGCCTTGTTTCTTAAAAATGTTCTCTGGTTGAAATTCAGCTTTGTTGTCATTAGTTCCACTTAAACTTGTCAGTCAGTAACCATTTGTAAGTGCCTACTATGTGGCAGGCATTACACTAAGTGCTGGGGATGCAAAGAAAGACAAAAGACAGTTCCAGCTTTTAAGGAGCTTACAGTCTAATAGGAGAAGAGAGGGAGACAGACATCTATATACAAACAAGATACAGGATAAATTGGAGTCAAGAGAGGGAAGTACTAGCATAAAGACTTCTTGTGGAAGGTAGGATTTTAACTGGGATTTGAAGCCCGGAGCCAGAAGTAAGAAGGGACAGAATTCCAGGCATGGGGGAACAGCCAGTTAAAATGCCCTGAGTCAAGAAATGAAGTATCTTTTGCAAGGAAAAGTAAGGAAGCCAGTGTCACTGGATCTCAATGTATGTGATCAGAAAAGAAAGGAGTAAGGTAAGAAGATTGGAAAGCTGGTGGTGGTGATGGTGGTAAAGGGCTTACTCTGCCAAACAGAATTTAATATTTGATCTTGATGATGAGCAGCTACTGCTGGCATTTCTTTGAATTGGGGCCATTGGGTGGGGGCAGTGATGACATGATCATAATAAACTTCTGGAATATCACTCTGACAGCTGAATGGAGGATGTACTGGAGTTGGGGATCCTAAGGCAGGGATACCTGCACTGGTTTGGTAGGTGTCAGAGAGAAGGTGGTATATATGGAAGATGTTACAAAGGTAAAATCAGCAGGTCTTGGCAACAGATGAGAGTAAGGAGCTGAGGCCTGCACCTATACTGTGAGCCTGGTTGACTGAAAGGATAGCATCATCCTCAGCAGTAATAGGAAAGTTAGGTAGTTGTTCAGTGGTTTTTCAGTTGTTGCTAGAAGCAGATGAGATTATCAATTGAAATAGGCTAGAGGGAGAAGAGAAGAGGGCCCAATACAGAGCCTTTGGGGTCACCCATGAGCAGTGGCAGTCACCTATTTGGAAATCCAGGTTAAGGAAACTGAGAAGTATCAGTCAGATAGGAGGGATGAGAACCAAGATAGGAGTACTGTCATGAAAGCCTAGAAAGAAGAAAATGTCAAGAAGAGGTTGATTGGCATTGTCAAAGGCTACAGAGAGGTCAGGATCAGGATTAGAGGAGGCTATTAGATTTGGCATTTAAGAGAGCACTGTTAAATTTGTAGAGAGCAGTTTTAGTTGAATGATACAGTCAGAAACCAGACTGTATAGAGTTAAGAAGAGTGAGAGGAAAGGAAATAGTGTCATTAATTGTTGATGGCCTAAATCAGTTTAGCCGCAAAAGGGAGGAGAGGTATAGGATGATACAGGTAGTGGGAAAGGACAGATCAAACCCAGATGTTTTGAGGATGAGGGAGATATGCTTTCAATTATAGACAGTAGGGAAGTAGCCAGACAGGGAGAATTTGAAGGTAAGTGAAAGTCAGGGTAACAGAGGGGAGACAAGATGGAATGAGATGTGATCAGTTGCACATATACAATGACACCTATGCATGTGTAGCTGAGATGGAGTGGAGAAGTCATGTGAAATGAGTAAGTTGATTTGGCAGTAACATAGTTCAATTTAGGCCACTTTCAGTTTGAATGTATTTGGATTTTTCAGCTTTTTAATCCATCCTGTGATTTTCATTTTATTGTGAATTTTAGTCCATTTATGTTTAGCATTAAAATGATTAGGTTTCTCTTTTCTTCAGTCATTTTGATGCTTGCTTATTATAATTTCTACTGTTATTCAAGTCTTTGCAAAATCACTCTAAAACAAAGTTCCTCTCTGTCTTGTTAGTAACTTTGTAGCTTTCTTTAATTTAAACTTCTTTGACAAAGATAGTTTTACTTCGGAATTACCCTTCCTCCCTTCTCTTTCTTCTTCTTTTTTCTTTTTGGTTTCTCTGAAAAACCCTTTAAAAAGGTTAGTGGTTTAGCCAGTCCAGGATTTTTAGGATTCTTACAATTTGTTGCTAGTTTGGTTTAACTCGGGTTAAGAAGTATCCTTTTTTGTTTGTCTGTTTAGACTGCAGATAGTTTTTATAACACATTTTCAAGCATATTAGGCCTTCTCTAAATTAAATTGCTTTCTAAGCTATATATGTATCAGACCACCATTAAAGGGTTTACTCAGCTGCTTATCAGCATTACTGATCCTTGAATCTTCTGTCTGAGTTAACTTACCCTCTGGAATTTGTCTGGCTGAAGCCTCCCCTACTCTTAGGGCCTATGAAAGTTCGTCATTCATCAGTTTCCTCTTGTGAAAGACAATGTCAAAGATCTCATCATAGTGCTTCACAAAGTGCACTTCTAGCCCTTCAGTGATGTAGTCTGCAAGGTCATGATAGTCTGTCCTGTTCTCTGCAGGGAAGATGACACAGGTGACCCCTGCTCTTTTGGCTGCAATGGTCTTCTCCTTAATGCCTCCCACGGGAAGGATCTTGCCAGTGAGGGACACCTCCCCTGTCATGGCTACGTCCTGTCGAATAGACTGGTTCATGGCCAAGGAGAGCAGTGCGGTGACAATGGTACAACCTGCACTAGGGCCATCCTTGGGGGTTGCACCCGCAGGAACATGCAGATGAATGTTTGAGGTCAAGAGGAAATCGTTGGATGGATCTTCATGCATTAAGAATGCCCGGGCAAACGTATATGCAATCCTGGCACTTTCTTTCATAATGTCCCCCAACTGACCTGTCACCTCTAGGCTCCCATCTTTGTTGTCTTTTTCCTTGGGGCGCCGTAGTGAGGTCTCAATGAACAAGGTAGAACCTCCCAGGGCTGTCCATGTCAGACCCATGACCACACCTGGTGGTGTTACATCATACATGCGTTCCACAGTGAAGATGGGCTTCCCTACAAAGTCCTGTAGGTTCTCAGGTGTTACTTCCACAGACTCCATCTCCCCACTGATTATCTCATAAGCACATTTTCTTAACAGTTTCTCCACCTGCTTCTGCAGGTTTCTGACACCACTTTCCCGGCAATACTGCTTGATGAGAAGGGTCAACACATCTGATGAGATTTTGGCCTTGCTTTCATCCAGACCACATAAGGCTCGGGCATGAGGGAGTAGGTAACGCTCTGCAATGGCGAGTTTTTCCTGGGCCACGTAGCCAGAGACATTGATCATCTCCATCCTATCTCTCACGGTGTCAGCGATGGTTTCTATAATATTGGCTGTGCAGATGAATAAAACTTTAGACAGATCTACTGGGACATCTAGGCAGTGATCAAGGAAGCTGAAGTTCTGCTCTGGATCTAGAAGCTCAAGCAATGCAGAAGAGGGGTCTCCCTGGTAGCTCCGCCCAATCTTATCTACTTCATCTATTAGAATCAGGGGATTTTCTGTCTGGGTCTTTTTCAGACACTGGATGATCTTCCCTGGCATGGCCCCAACATATGTCCTCCTGTGTCCTTTGACTTCTGCCACATCTGTCATGCCTCCAATACTGAACCGGAAATATTCTCTATTCAAAGCTCTTGCAATGGAGCGAGCAATGCTTGTCTTTCCCACTCCTGGAGGCCCATAGAAGCAAAGGATCTTCCCTTGTGTTGATCCTCGGAGTTTTCTCACAGCAATAAATTCCAAGATGCGCTTCTTGACATCCTCCATGCCATAATGATCTTCCTCCAGGACTTGTGTGGCTCGGGACAGATCCAGATTCTCATCACTGTACTTTCCCCAGGGTATGGAAGTCAACCAGTCCAAGCAATTTCGGGTGACACTGAACTCTGAGGAATGATTATCCAAGAAGCCCAATTTTCTGATCTCCTCATCAATCACATGCATGACGTGCTTGGGAACAAGAAGCTCCTTTAAACGTTCTCGGAATCTCTCTTCAATGGCATCTTTATCATCTTTCTCTAGGCCCAGCTCTTTCTTGATAATTTTTAGCTGCTCTTGCAGAAGGTACTTGCGGTGAGTTTGCTTGATTTTCTCTTCTACCTCCTGGCCCAGATGCTGCTGCAGTTTGTTCAATGCCAATTCCTTCTTGAGCAGAGAGAGGGCCTTGTAGAGCCGATTTGGAATGTTTGTTTCTTCCAGGACATCCTGCAGCTCCTGAGATGTGGCTCCTGTCAGCGCTGCCCCCAAGTCACTCAAGAAGATGGGATTGTCCAGAGGTCTCTGCCCAACCTGCATCATCTGAATCACAGACTCTCTATAGAGGGGATTCAAAGCAATGATATCTCGAATTGTCTTCACAATTTCTGCAATAAAGGCTTTAACTTCCTCATTGACTTGGAAGTTTTCATGGAGTACATTTTCCACTTCTACCATGAGTATTTCATCCCCAGAACTGGTGGCAGGTTCTATCACCAGGTCTACCACCTGGTTTTTGGCACTTTGTTCCTCCTCTGCCTCCTCCTTGGCTAGCTTGGGTTTTCTCCTTTTCTGTTCATTTTCTAGTTCCCGTATCTCAGGGGCTACCTTTAATTGTTTGTTTATACGAATCCTTCTGTGTCCCATGACTATCATATGCTGAGATCGTGCATTTCCTGAATGTTGATGAAAGTTCCCATGTGGTAAATTTCATCCAGGTTCTCAACCACATCGGACTCATCGTTGTCATCTCGCTTTAGAAAGACACCGCCATATGGCTGGGCAAGGTGAACTTTTTTTCGTAGCAGTTCACCCAACTTCTTGTTTTTAACCTGGATGATCTTGATGAAGCGGGGGGACACAGGGTTGTGGGTGACGGTGATGAGCGGCACATGCGGGAAGTTCTCAGGGATCATCATGGGTGAGAGGGCGTTGGCGCCCGGGCCCTGCTGGCTCCCACCCCCAGGGCCCCTGCTGGCCCCAGGCCAGTCCTCATTGCCGCCCTCGGAGCTGTTGTTGCAGTAGTGCTGGCCGCCTGCTCTGGTGCTGCTGCCCACGATGTTGGCCTCACCCCACAGGCCCGGCCACTCGCCCACACCCCACGCGGGGGGCCCCGGGCTACACAGAGCCCAGGCCGGCAGTGCATTCGGCAGCGGTCGCTGCAGCGGCGGCCGGGCCAGGAGGAGCCCTTGCCCGTGGCCTGGCCCCTCAAGGCCAGCTAGCTGGGGAGGCCTTGGCCGGGGGGCAAGCGCTAGCCACTTCGCGGCTCCCCGCAGGCGAGGGTTGGTGGTGGTGGATTGTCATAGCAAATTTCTCTCATAAATGTCTCATTTCTGAAATACATATAAAGAATTAAGCCAAATTTATAAAAATAAAAGCTACTCTCAATTGGTAAATGGTTGAAGGATATGAATGTGCAGTTTTCAGAAGAAATCAAAGCTATCAGTAGGCATAGGGAAAAACCAAACTTGTAAATCACTAATAATTAGACAAACTCAAACAAAAACAACTCTGAGGTACAACTGCACACCTATCAGATTGGCCAACATGAGAGAAAAGGAAAATGACAAATGTTGGAGGGAATGTGGCATTGTTGGTGGACTGATAAACTGCTCTATTCTGGAGAATAATTTGGAACTTTAATCAAAGTGCTTTAAAACTGTGCATATTCTTTTACCCAACAATATCAGTACATTTTGAGGAGATCAAAGGAAAAGGAAATTTACCCATATGAACAAAAATAGCAGCTCTTCTTGTGGTATCGAAGAATTGTAAATTGAGAGAATGCCCATCAATTGGGGAATGGCTGACCCAGGTGTGGTATATGAATGTAATGAAATACTATTGTTATTTCTATGAGAAATGGTGAGGAGTTGGACTTCAAGAAAACCTGGAAAGATTTGCATGAACTGATGCTTAGTGAAGTGAGCAGAACCAAGAGAATACTGTACACAGTAATAGCAATATTATGTGATGACTTTGTTAGACTTAACTCTTCTGGGCAATGCAGACTCATGATGGAAAATGCTGTCCACATCCAGAGAAAAGCTATGGAGTCTGCATGCAAATCAAAGCATATTGTTTTCTCTTTTTTGTTGTTGTTTTTTTGTTTTCTTTCTCATGGTTTTCCCCTTTAGTTCAGATTCTTCTTTACAACATGACTAATGTAGAAATATGTTTAATATAATCATACATGTATAGTCTATATCAAATTGCATGCCGTCTTGGGGAAAGGAGAGTGGGGGGAATTTAGGACTCAAAATCTTATAAAAACAAATGTTGAAAACTAAAAATTAATATTTTTTAAAACACTTTTACTGCGTATTTATTTTTTCTTGGCTTTTTATTTATTAGCAGCATAGCTAATTTGGAAGTATAATTTGCATGACATTATATGTATAATGGGGATTGTAGCACCTACCTTCCTAAAGGGTGGGGGAGTGGTTGAATTGAGGGAGAGAATTTGGAATTGAAAATTTAAAAATAAATGTTTTAAAAAGAAAAATCAACAAGCATGTAAAAAAATAAAGATTTTGGTCTTTATCTAAAAAAAAAAATAACCACCTCAAAAAACAAAATGCCCCAATAAGATTTCTTGGAAGTCCATAGATCTTTTTGTAAATGTTTCTAGGTCTGTTTGCTTTTCATATATCCATCCCTCCAATGATTTATTAATAGTGATATATGAAACTGTTAATCAAATGGGTCATACTGGCCATCTCAGCTAAAAAACCAAGGACCTTAGTATTATCAACTTATTAGTTGGGCTTGCAATAACCAATAAATTGGATCAGTGGTTTCTCTCAATGACCACAGACCCTGAGTGAGAGCCTTTTAAGCCTAGGTGTGTCTTTTTAAAAAAATATTTTTAGAAATTAATTAATTTTTACTTTTTAGTATTCACTTCCATAAGGTTTTGACTTCCAAATTTTCTTTTTTTTAAAATTTATTTATTTTTAGTTTTCAATATTCACCTCCATAAGTTTTAAATTTTCTCCCTTTTCCTCCCCAAGATGGCCTGCAATCTGATATAGTCTTTGCATATACATTCCTATTAAACATATTTTCACATTAGTCTTGTTCTGTAGAAGAATGAGTGGGAGAAAACATAAGTGTGGAAAAAAAAGAAAAGAAAATAGTCTGCTTCACTCTGCATTCGGACTCCATAGTTCTTTCTCTAAGATGTGGATGGCATTTTCCATCATGAGTCCTTTGGAATTGTTTTAGGTCCTTGCATTGCTGAGAAGGGCTAAGTCTTATGAAAATCAGTCATTGCACGCTGTGGCTGTTACTGTGTACAATGTTCTCCTGGTTCTGCTCACTTTACTCAGCATCAGTTCATGCAAATCTTTGCAGGTTTTTTTGAAATCTGCCTTCTCATCATTTCTTATGTGGAACAATAGTATTCCATTGCATTCATATGCCACACCTTGGTGCCATTCCCCAATTGTTGGGCATCCTCTCAATTTCCAATCCCTGGCCACCACAAAAAGAGCTACTGTAAATATATTTGTACATGTGGGTTCTTTTCCTTTTTTTATGATCTCTTTGGGATATAGATCTAGAAGTCATCCCTCCCAGTTTTTAGCTAATCTGTCCTTAGTCAAGATTGTACACTTTTGAAACTTTTCTCTTTACTTAATTGTTACTCAGCTTGGACAGGGAATTTTTTGCTTGGATAGATGGGAGAATCCTAGGAACAGGAGTTGAGGACAGAAAGCACTGCTGGTTATTGGTTAATTTTGAATGAACTTTAGGATGAAAGAATGATTATTATTCTTTTCCTTGTGCAGCTTGATGTCTTGGGCATAAACAATTAAGAATTTCCACAGACCTTGCTGTTTCATCCTTTCAGATGCTGTGTTTTGTGAAAACACTGAACCTCGTTCTCTCCAAGACAAGCAGAAACGAGCAAAACAGACCTTTAAAGAAATGATGAACTACATTCCAGGTACAATATTTGTAGAAAACAATTAAGATATATGTTCGATTTTGTTCTGTAAAACATGAATTAGTATACTTTATTGAAGTCCCAGACTTTAGCAAAGTGATAAAGTTAAGTTAGTTACAGCTAATTTCAGGATAAAATGTTAAATGTTAAATAAACATTTAACAAAGTTAATAAAGATGATACACATGTGTTTCCAGTTATACATTTATACATTTTATATATAAAATTTGTTAAAGGATTATGAGAAAAAAAACTTTTTTTTCCCCACGTGAAATTATTGAATGAATTAACTACTAAATCTTGAAGTTTCAAAGGACATTTGACAAATAGTTTCTGAGAGTCATTTTATTAATAAATCATAATTAAGATAGTCATCACCATATCCTCCTCTCCTACACACACACAAACACACACACACACACACACACTGCATATAAGCATATAACTGGTTTGAACCAAATGGTTTCTTGTTTTTTCACCTACATGAGATCTCATATTCCTTCTCCGTGACTTTCTACAGATTGTCATCCATGCTTATAATGTACCCTCTCTTTATCTCCACCTCTTAGAATTTCTGTTTTACTTTAATGTCTAGCATAAGGTGTTTCCTGTTCCACCTATCCCCAAAATTACATTGTATTTATTTTGTGTAAATGTTCTGTGTGCTTATATGTGTACATGTTGTCTCACTCCCTATGGGGTAGAAGCTTCTTGAAAGAAAGAGCTATTTTATTTGTGTCTTTGTAGCCCTAGGGCAGCTAAGTGGCACAATGGATAGACTGCTGTGCCTGGAGTCAGGAAGACCTGATTTCAAATCTGATCTCAGACACTTATTAACTGTGTGACCCTGGGCAAGTTATTTAACCCTGTTTGCCTCAGTTTCCTCATTTGTACAATGAGCTGGAGATGGAAATGACATCTTTGCCTCCAGAAAACCCAGAGAGGGGTCATAAAGAGTAGGACACAACTGAAAATGACTAAACGACTTCATCCCCAGCCCCAAGCATAGAGCCTGTCCACACTATGGGTCTTTTAACAAATGCTTGTTATAAATGATTGATTGTTTAAGTGATTAGACAAATTAAAAAGTTTGATCCCGTACATGTGGAATTTAATAAGCTCCTTGAGAGCCGGGACTGTCTGCTTTTTTTGCCTTTCTATCCCTATTGCCTGGCATATAGTAGGTATTTAAGTGCATGTTGAATGCAGAGATGATCTAGGGCAAATTAACCTGGCTAAGTATATTCATGACAATGTAAAATTAAGTTTTCTTGAGTAGATAAATGAGAACAAAGTATCCTTTTTTTTTCTGTATAGGCCTTATAAAATGAATTCGTGCTCTTCATTTTAGGCTGTTTTTACCTCTCTAAAGTTGGAAGCAGTGATATTTAAAAATTTTAACAAAGCATAAAACACCAAATATTTATATAAAAGCTAAAAGGGTAGTGCGTGGCGTTAACCTGAGAGAGAAAGAGAGACACAGAGAGAATGTCTCAAAACAGGATGGGGATTTAAGTATTTTGCAATAATCTTAAAAAAAAAACTCTTAAATTTGTTGCTTTCTTTAGATCTTATAGGTAAATGCATTGGTGATGAAGCTAAATATGAAGGTATCAGACTTCTGTTTGATGGCCTCCAGCAGCCAGTGCTCAACAAACAGGTACCGTTTATTAAAGGTGGAATCTTTCTCTGAAACATTGTCTTAGACAGTAGAGGCCTCTGGCTGTATGAGGTCAGGGATGGAGCACAAGAATAATTTTTCATATTAGAATTTCTGCAAACCAAGAAATTCTGTGGATGTCAGGCATACTATTAACTATGGATTTAAAACACTTTGCTTTGGAGACATGGTTGTCAAGAAAAACAATGTGATATTGAGCAGTTTTACAACTTTTTTGGCTATTACCTTTTAATACAAATTTTTCCTCTTTTTTTTTGGCATGTTAGTTGACTTACGTTTTATTGGACATTGTTATACAGGAGCTTTTCCCAGAACTCAATAAGGTAATGAATGACAAAACTTTTTATTGTCTTTGAGGTTTTTTTCTCGAAATGTTTGTGGTCACTTATGTTGTTAGAAACATAAGAGTTGAGATTTTGGCTACAGTTCTTTTAAAAAATAATGTTTATCATTAATGACTTTTCTAATTTCCTTGATCCACTATACACGAAGATCGAGCTAAAGTAAACTCATTAACATCCCAGGGCATCAGTTTCCTGACATCTACCAGATAATGAGGCTGGACTAGATAACTTGGTCTTTCCAAGACTCAAATCTATTATCCTATGAACTAGTATTTGTTTAGGAAGTAACTGAGTCCTTGCTGCCTCAGCTTTGTTCCTCCCCATCTCTTTCTTGTCAAACAGAGTAGAAAGACATGAGGTACCTGCTGCTTTGTTTCTAGAGTGGAGTTGGAATATAAACATCAACATTATGAAACTAGCTACAAGGGGCTGGGGGCAGGATCAGGTTCAAGGAATAGTTCAACAGATATTTACTGAGATGGGGGAAAAAAGCATGTTTTAGAAATCTCTTGAGGTTGCCAACCCAGCAGCATTTGAGAATTAGTGGGCCTGAAAGCACAGAAGTACAGGAAATAGGGAATTGAAATATTCTATCAACAGGCATTTATTGAACACTTTGTGCCAGATATTGTGCTAAATTCTAGGTGCACAAAGAGAAAACCGTCCCTGCCCTTGAGAAGTTCTCCTTCTAATGTTGGATATGACATTTAAATAACTGGGTACATACAACCTAGAGAGTAAGTAGAAGGTGATCTCAGATGGAAAGGTGCTAGTAACTGGGAGGAACTGGGAAAGGCCTCCCTTAGAAAGAGGCTTTTGTGTTGTCTTGAAACAAGCCATGCAATGTATGGGATGTGTTGGATGAGGGAGAATGAGGATGTGAGGATAATGCTATGGTTGTAAATGTGGGTGACTGGGAAGATGCTGGTACCCTAAACAGTAACTGGGAAGTTAGGAAGGGAGGACAGTTTTGGGGGAATGATAAGTTCAGTTTTAGACATGCTTAGTTTAAGATGTCTATGGGACATCCAATTTGAGATGTCCAAGGGGCACAATTAGAAATGGGAATAGGAGTTAGGAGGCAGGTTAGGGCTGGATAAGTAGATTGAGAATCATTAACATAGAAATAATTAATTCTATGGGAGCTGATGAGATCACTAAGTGAAATAGTGCATGAAGCACTGTGCCTGGGGTCAGAAGATCTGAGCTAAAATTCTGCTTTGGGAACTAAGCTGTGTGACCTTGGGCAAGTCACCTCTGACTGCCTCAGTTTTCTCATCTATAAATTGGAGTTCCTAAAAAAGCACTTACCTCTCAGGGTTTTGAAGATCAAATGAGATGCTCTTTGTAAAGGCCTTAGCACAGTGCCCAAGATCCTTCCTTCCTTCCCTCCCTCCATTTGTTCTTTCCTTTTATCTTTTTTCCTTTCCTCTTTATCTCCTTTCTTCTATTAAAATGGAGATTCCAGTTGGAAATCACCAATCAGAGGAGGAGGCTGCTGGGGTAGAGGTATATTCCAGGGGGGGAGGGCTGCTTGGTGGAGAGAAGCCCAGAGAATCAGGAGTGCATCTGGGAGAAAGGGTGAAAACCAAAGCTAGAACAATGCCTTGTCAGTATTAGGAGTGGTAGTTGCTGTTTGCAAACTGTTTATTTATTTGACTTTTAATTAGTCCTATATATCTTACCCTGGCAATTTAATAAAAAAGAATTGTTTAATATTTTATTGACACAGTTTGATTTGGAAATGCTTGCTTTGCTCTATATTATGTTGATCGAGTCTACTTTTTTACTCTAGGTACAAAAGGATGTTACTTCTATATCATCTTGGATTTAACAAGCTGGACTCTATACAGAAAACAAACAGTTAATACCTGCCATACCACTAGTACAGAAGAGATATATCTTCTATTCTTCCTTTGTATATTTTTGTAAATATCATGTAATTCAGTGTCTGAAAATTGTATTGCTTTTATGTTTTAATAAACACTAACACAGACTTAGTATTGATTGAAACTGAGTTTTCCTTTTATTAAGTTTTAGTTCCACCTTTTCCAAATCATACTTCTCTTTTTTATTGCAGTTTTCAGTTTTGTCCTAGATCTATGGTAGCAGTAGGGTAAGAAACTTATGTTCAAGAAATTTCCTCTCCCAATGCAGATGGGCAACTGTTTTGAATGCTAATAATAATAATCCTTGTTCTTCTGAACATTGAGAAGGAAAGTGAACCACTCAGGTTTTCACAGCCATTATATGTCAGAATTGGGACTTGAACCTAGGTCTTTCCTGATTCCAAAGCCAGCTCCCAATCCACTGGATCAGGCTGCCTCTCAGTGGTATTGAAATTTTTAAGGAGCAGTTGTAGAAGGTAAAAGTATATCTGCTTGACATGACAGACAGGGAAGAATTCTGAATTACGGTATAGAAGCATAAGAACATGGTACTAATTTTCAATAAAAATCAACTCATTTATTCACACTTTTTTTAACTAGTGCATTTCTCACAGCAACTTCCCTCCCATCTTTCTTGGATCTTGAATAAGCATTTTATTTAATACTTAAATATGCAAAATACTGTGTTAACTGCTGGGGGTTACAGATAGAAATTTGAGACAGTCTCTCCTCTCAAAGAGGGTACATTCCAATAGGGAAACAACATAGAAATATGAGAAATTGAACCGCAGGGTGGATGAACACGTCTAGGGTCCTTCAAGGTATATTGGAAGAGCAGACATAAAACTCAATGATCCATAGGGTGCTTCAGCAGGGTATATGGAAAGTACCCAACTAATTAAAGACAGAACATGCAAAGTGAGTTCAAGATGGAGAGTGATCACTGGGGTGAGATTAGAAAAGGTCCTGTTGAGGAGGCGGCACCTGAACTGCGTTTTGAAGGAAGTTAGGTTTTCCATGAGACAAAGGTGAGGAGAAAGGGCTTTTCTGTCTCTAAATTTAATTTGTCCTTTAAGACAAATACCACTTTTCCTCCTCACTGGAATTCTTCCTTAGTGACTTCAGAATCTCCCATCCCTCCTGACTCCTGACTTCCTCTGAAACATTTTACTCCATGGCATCCTAGCCTATATTTCATCTGGACCTTTTTTTATGGGAAAAATGGGCAGAAGACAGAAGCAAGGCCAGGCACAGTGGAGACAAATGTTGGAAGGTCCTGTAAAAATTGATTCAGGTGAGCTGAGGCTGCAGAGGGAAGGCAAGGACAACAAAGAGAGGGTTTGGTTTGGGGAGCAACTTAGGGAGGAGAATGAGGATCAAAGAGGCATGGGCCTTCACATACAGTGGGAGGAACAGTAACTAAAAGCAAAAGGAAGAGGTGCTCTAGTCTCATTTTGTTTCTCTTTGCTGAGGAAAATTGGAAATGACAGAACAAAAATAAGGACTTTATGCCTAAGATAAGAGAAGCACTTAATTGCTTTCAATTGATTTATGTCACCTGGCCCTAATGAACTTAATTTTCATTTACAGAAAAAAAAACCCCAAAACCTAGAAGATGTTAATACTGAGTCACATTGGTAATATTTCAAAGATTATAGAACACAGGTGAGGAGCCATGAGATTGGAGAAGGGCAAACATCCCAATTTTCAAAAAAGGAGAAGACAGTTTTGTCTGCCAGCTATAATGAGCCTGATGGGACTGCTAGAACTCTGGAATAGATCATTCCAGGTAGTAATGGTAGGCAAACAGGACCCCCTGCTGTCCTCTGACAGAAAATGCCCCAGCCGCCCTGGATGTGTCTTGCTGGTCTACGTCTAGCTCGGTGCTAAAGGACTTATGTGCTTTTGGAAGACACGGTACGGTATGGTCATCCTTTGGCTCTTCTTCCTACCTTGTGACTGCAGTGAGGGTTTGGGGCCCTACTTCAGTTAAAAAGAAGAAACAGGTTCCATTTTCTCTTTTTTCTTTTCTTTCTCCAGATGTGCAGCATGTAATATTCCCTCTTCAGGAAGTTGCACAAAGGGTCTAAGGCAGATTTAACATGGTGCCTATTAGTATAAAACAGAGCACATGTCATTTCTAGGCAAGCCTTAGATTGAGTCTTAAGCTGCCTCTTCTATTTCATTGCTGAATGTAGGTCACTAAATAGCCATCCTAAGATGAATGTTTCAAGCCTTGAAGGCAATATTGTGAGTTTGAGGGAGCTCCTTGAGTCCTTGGTGCCAACTACACTTCAGGAAGAGCCCCAGCAATTACTACAGTGCTCTTTGGAGAAGATGAGCCCAACCCCTGGTCTGGCTTGCTAGAGGATATGGATCTGGGGTTGAAGGTGAAATGTCAATTCAGCAGTCCCACAAAATAATTCATATTTTGTTGCTTTAAATGTTAGCCTCCCAAGAGATTATAACAGTACTTAGAAATTACCATCCCAACTTGTTTAAATATTTGTGTGTATGTGTGTGTGTGTGTTTTAGCATTTCTTTTGTGTGGAGGAAATAAATAGCTGGCCTATACCTGATTTACTTTATACACTGAGTATTTGTTTACTACTCCATTTCAGAAAGACCATAGACATGAACCAAACTTAAGCATTTTATAAGTGATTTTTCCTAGGATACCAGGGTGAGGAGCATAACAAGCAAAATGATTAAAGAGAACAAATGGCTTCTCTCTTCGGTGGCCAGGCTCTTCTAAGACTGAACCCTAGTCCATGTGTGAGTGGCTCCAGAGCTGCAAGAAGACCCTTAATGGACAGCAAGAGAGAGAATATAAGTCTCTAAACCTGCCAACAAGTCATGTGGGACTATTTTGTTACTCTTCAGTCATTTAAGTCGTGTCTGACTCTTCATGACTCCATTGGGAATTTTTGTGGCAAAGATACTGGAGTGGTTTGCCATTTTTTTCTGTAGCTCATTTTTTTTTTTTTTACAGATAAGGAACTGAGGCAGACCAGCATGAAGTGACTTACCCAGGGTCACACAGCTAGTTAAGTGTCTGAGGCTAGATTTGAAATCTGTTTTCTTCATTCTAGGCCCAGCATCCTGTCCACTGAGCCACCTAACTGTATGTATTACATAAGACTATTTTTTTTAATTGAATTGTGTTGAATTTGTATTTGAGGAAAAGGGTATAGGGAATTAACAGTTTGTGATGAATAAAGTACCAGGAATCTTTTTGATGCTGCCTACTACAAAGATGGAATATGGCTTGTGTTTATTGCTGCTGTTGGTATCTTTGCCAGTATGCCTCATAGTCTGCCCAGCACCCTGGATGCATGCCTAGCTAGCTGCTATTTTCCAGAAATGTAAAAGTGTATCATAATATTTTTGTGGAATTTTGTGTTAAGATCCCAGCAGCTGGCACAGTTCTCTAAGGCTGCTCAGTATTGCAGTTCCTGAATTCTTAGCTAAATGGAAGTTGGGGAATGTCCCAAATTCATTCAAGACATTCCCTACCTACCATTAGCATAGATAATTAAAAATTGGTGATATATTTGAATTCTTTCTACTCCTTCAAAAGGGTATTATGGTCACGCTTAAGCAGTTAGGTTTTCCAATTTACTTCCATTCTTTGCCAAGATGCTGGAGAGTGCCTTCTTTAGAAATGTATTCATGAGGTGGCACACTGACAATTGAAAGAGGGAAAAAAGTGGGTGTGTTCAATCTCCATTTGGTGAATGAAAGACTGTCCTCATGGCACAGGGCAGACTCTCAAGTTGTTTTTGAGCATTTAGGACATCCCAACAGAATATTCTTGTAAAGGTTTACTTGTTCCTCTCTTCAGCTGTTTATCACATAACATGGTGGACTGTGTGTACCAAGTTTGTAAAGAAAAGTATGTAAACATGAAACAAGGGCAAACACATACAGCAAGATTTTTATTTCGATTCCTCTAGCAAGAATTTGAACTAATTCAGCACTAGGCTAGGCTGAAGTGCCCCCTTGTTTATAAAGCAAAGTGCTTTTATTGGCTGCGTTTTTAATAGCTTAAACTGGAGTGTTTTGCTTAAAATTTTCTCAAAGAGCGCATAAACACCATTTACATACAATTAGCATGTAAATAACATTATTTTTATTCATTAAATTCCTAAAGAATCTCTTCAAAGTAATCTAGTACTTTGCCATCCTAGGCTGAGTTACTATTTGTGTGTAAGACAGAAAAGCATGATCTAAAATAGTCTCTCGCTCAGACTTTTTCACTAATTCATGCATTTGGATGCCAGTTAGGCCAGATGAGTGAGCTTTTACTTTGAAAAACAAATTGGATAATGACAGGTGTTTTCTTTGCATTTAAGAAATTTGTACTGCAAAAATAACACTACCCATGCTGACATTGTTATCTACATTGGGATAATTGAAAAGTTAATATTCTTCAGTCTGGAAAGATGAAGACTGAAGGGGATAAAAAATTGGTAAAGGTCTAGATAAGATGAAAATGGAGTTGAAATTTGAAGTACAGATAAAAGAAGGCACTTGAATTGGTTACCCTAAAAGTTGACAAGTGAAAATATAAATAAAGGTGGTCCTCATTATCTGTGAGTATTTATTATCTCTTCCTCTGAAGTTTGTTTGGTCTAGACATGTTAGTTCATTGGTGTAGGAAATATCTCTTGAGGAACCTCTACTGATGCAGGTTAGTGACTTTTATAATTTATGGTGTATAGAGTTGCTTAAGGTATTGAGAGGTTTAGTGACTTTTCCAGGATCATACAGACAAGATGGGTTGGATTCAGGGCCTAAATCCCAGTCTTCTTGAACAAAGGCCCAGTTTCTTTTTTTTTCTTTTTTAAAAAAGTAACTTTTACTATCTCTCCCTCTCTCTGTCCTCCCCTTCACTGAAAATTTTCCAAAAAATTGAAAGCAAAACTTTCACAACAAACACACAAAGACCAGTAAAATATATTTCCACATTGGCCATGTCCAAAAAATACATTGTTTCATTTTGAATTTATGTTCATCACTTCTTTGGCAGAAGGTGGGTGACATGATTCATCTTGAGTCCTCTGGACTTACAGTTTATGAGTGCATAATAAATCAGAGTTCTGAAGGCTCTCAGAATTGCTTTTGACTATAATGTTGTTGGCATTGTAAAAATTGTTCTAGTTCTACTAACTTATTTTGCATCAGATCATAGGCATTTTCCCAATTTTCTCTGAAATTCTCCATTTCATCATTTCTTATGACACTATAATATTCTTTTACATTATTATATTATTATTACATTATTACATTCATATACCACAGTTTGTTTAGCCATTTCCCAATAGGTGGATACACCTATGATTTCCAATTTTTGGCTACAACAAAAAGACCTCCTATAAATAGTTTTGTCCATATAGATCTTTTTCCTTTCTTTGTTCTCTTTGGGGTACAGACCTAGTAGTGATATGGCTGGGTTAAATGATATACAGAGCCTACTAACTTTTTGGGCATAGTTCAGAATTGCTTTCTACAATAGCTAGACCAACTCACTGCTCTACCAACAATGCATTACTGTGTTTTTCCTGTAGCTTCTGTCATATTTGTCATTTTCCCCTTTTTTCATCTTCGTCATTCTGATAGGCGTGAGGTAGAACCTCAGAGTTGCTTTAATTCGTATTTTGATGGATAGTTTTTTTTCACATGGCTATTGATAATGTGGATTTTTTTCCTTTGACCATTTATCTATTGGGGAATGCCTCTTATATTAATACATTATGTAACTTGGATATAAGACCTTTCTCAGAGAAACTTACAGCACAATTTTTTTTTTCATTTATATCTTTCTTTTCTAATTTTGGCTGCATTAGGTTTGTGTAAAAAAATTTCAATGTTATATAATCAAGATTGCCAGTTTTCTTTTTTGTGATCTTCTCCATCACTTGTTTAGTCATGAACTCTTCCCCTATCCATAGATCTGAGAGGTAATTTCTTCCTTGCTTTTCTATATTACTTATGTCACCTTTATGTAAGAATCATGTATCCATTTGGAGTTTATCTTTGCATATGTATGTGTGTGTGTGTGTGTGTATCTATGTATGTATATACAGTGTGAGATATTAATACTCAATTTATGCCAAATACCTTTCCAATTTTCTGAGCAACTTTTGTCAAATAGGCCTTCCCCTAGTAATTGGGGTCTTTGGGTTTATCTAACACTATGTTATTGTGTTCTCTTGCTTCTATATGTTGTGTACCTAATCTATTCCACTGACTGACCTCTCTGTTTTAACCAGTATCAAATTATTTTAATAACTGCTTTGTAGTTTAATTTGAGATCTGGTACTGATAAATCTACTTTCTTGCCACTTTTTTATTTTTACACTTGAGATTCTTGACCTCTTCATAGGAATTTTGTCATTTTTTTCTAGCTCTATAAAAGAATCCTTTAGTAGTTTTGATTGGTATAAGACTAAGTAAATTAATTTAGATAATATTGTCTTCATATTATGCTGGCCTAATCTATTCATGAGCAATTAACATTTCTCTATATTCCCTCTCTTGCTCCTTTGAGTTTAGCTAAGGCATAATAGATTTTGCTCCAGCCTCTCATTTGAACTCTTTGGCATCTTGTAAACACCATATTATTGTATTGTTTTCTATTCCATTCTTTTGTTTTATGGGTGAATTCATCCCATTGATGTTCATAGCTATGATTGTTAATTGGATGTTTCTTTCTCTCCTATTGTCTTATACTTTTGTTTCATTACTCCCACCTTCCTTTTTACAAATAAGAGGAAGATCATAAAAGGAAGTTTGCCTAATACTTGTAATCTATAAATGAAATGTCCTAGTTCTTATCTATTACAGCTCTTCTTTTACCCTTGTGTTGCCCTAATCCCAGGTTTTTATGTTTGATTCCTTTCATTTTTATTCTTCCTTCTCATTTCTCTTTCTGAAATTTGAATTTGTTTTGTTTATGACTCTTTCCTCAGTTCCTCTATCTCCTTTGTCCCTATAATTTACTTTTTCCTATGTATTTCTATACCGAAATCTGTGTGTGTATGTGTGTGTGTGTGTGTGTGTGTGTGTGTGTGTGTAATTGTGTTTTATCTTCCTTTGTCTAGGTCAGATAAAAATGAGGTTCATGAGATGCCTGATTCCCTCCTTTTTCTTCATGATTAAAAATCATCTTAGATACCTCTATTATGCAATAATGATTTCCAACCTCCTTTCTCCTCCTCCAATAAAATCCTTCTTCTCTCTAGTTAAAAAAATCTTTACTTGAGCCCCTCAGGCCCTCTTGTCATATTTACCTTTTTCTACGACCTTTAAAAATACCAGGCTTCTGAGAAGACCTTTACCCTCTATAGCCTTTAAACAATTCATCCCCACATGTTCCCTGACAAGTAAAGATGTGTATTTTTCTATATTTCTTTGGCTTATGCATTTTTATTTCAACCTATCTATTCAGTTCTGGCCTTTATCTTTTGTCTTTTGCAATACAGAATTTCAAGCTCCCCATTTCTTTATGATGGTGGCTTCCAAATCTTGTGTAATCCTTACTGTAGCTCCTTGGTATTTGAACTCTTTCTTTTTGGATGTTTATCTCCACTTGACCTGTTTTCCATGTTAGTTGTTTTTAATATTGTATTTCTTATATTCATCTACATTTTTTTTCAGTTTTGGAATGTTTAATTTGTGTGTATGTGTCATTAAATCCCTATTTTCTGTTTGGCTCATTCTGATTTTCAGGGCATTCAATTCTAGGGTGAGGTTTTCCATTGTCCTAAGATGTCAATTTTCCATGCCATTCTTTCTTCCCTAAGTATTCAATTTTGTTCCTCATTTCTTTTTCTTTAAAGTTCTTGTAGCCCGGACATTTTTTTTCCCTCCCAAGCTTTAATTGGACTTAGGAAGTTGCTTTCTTCCCTGGGATCTGTTCTTGGGCAGTTCAAGGTGTGTCTGCATAGTATCTGGTGTTTTCCTTGGTTTGCTCAGCTTAGCATCTTTGGTGTCTATGTTGGGGGGTTTGTTCTTGGGATAGGTTCCTCCTTTGCTCTCCTGAAGTAATCTTGAGTGTGATGGTCAATACTAGGCTCCTTCTCCTTTCTCCAAGGAACTTAAGGGCTGCTGTAGTGCTGGGTTCTGCCTAGGGCCTCCCTCTTGCCACAGGACTCCTGGGCTGTTTTTGGCTTTGTCTAAGGTCCTTCCCCATTTGTGCTGGGCCCAAGGGCTACTGTGGCCTCTTCCATGCTAAGCTCCTTTCATAGGGCTTCCTCTTGCCACAGGGCTCTGTGGCTGCCCTTCTCCTAGGTTCTAGGGATGCTTTAACACTCATGCTGGCTCATGGCAAAAGGCTTTGGATTGACTGTGGGCTGATCTATCACTGGGCTCAGGGCCACCCCCTCCCAACTGTGGGGCACTAGGCTCCAGCTTGTGATGGACCTCACTAGTTATCACGGGGCTGCATTGCACTGTGCTTTCAACTTACATGACTTGTCATTCAGGGTTTCTGCATAATTGTCAAGGTTCCATCCCTTGTGTGAGTGGAGGGGTCTGTGGGTGATTTTTCTTATTGAGGGTATCTTCAGAGGAACCTGGCTCTTCTAGGTCCTAAAATATCACCATCTTCCCCCTCAAGGCTAAGTTTCTGTTCAATTTTCTGCTTTCTTCTTATGAGATTGGCAGAGAGAACCAAAAATCCTAACACCAAAATTATTCACTGATAAAATGACTAATCCTTTTTCATCTCTTCCCATTTAATACTAGCATCTACCATACCTCATCAGCAGTGTCTTTGTTGGTCCAATCTTTCCATGATTGATTATCTCTTAGTTTCTCAATGATGATTTTTTGATAGGAGGATTAAGAGAGGTCCTTGGGGAAAGTGACGACGCCTATGAATTTTTTTGTAACAGGTTAAAGGTTAAATGAAGGCTATCAAATCCTATCATAGATGTTCATTGAGAAAATTATATTAAAAAGCCTGATCAACACTTAGTTCATTCTGTGTTCATCCCATGAATTAGCACATAGTTGCAGTTCTGTTTTTTGTTAAATCTAAAATAGCATTTCATAATTTTTAGTTCCTATTTTAAAGTCCCAAAGTTTTTTGTTTAAAAATAAAATTACTTTGAAATGTTGGTCTATTTCAGATAGATTTACTGAAGTTCTTGAGGGCAGAGACTGTCTTTTGGCTCCTTTTGTATCCCCAGTGCTTAGCGCAACAGTACCTGGAACATAATGGGCACTTAATACTTGACTAAATAGGTTTTATCAACACCCAGTCCATAGAGAGTAAGCAACACCTTTGAAACTGCACCATCCTAAGAGATGATGATAGCTATTGGGCAATGGGATCATGGATTCTTCTTTAATAGTGCTAAGTATTTGTGATATCCAGGAAAGCACCAAAAGGAGAATGTCAAAAATTTCAGCTTTGTTCTGTTAAATACATATGTACACACACACACACACACACACACACACACACACTTTGTGGATCACAGTTACTTCTCAAGACTAGTTCTCAATGAACTTTATTGCTTGCAATTTGTACATAGCGCACATGACATTTGCGAAGTGCTCTATGCTACTTTATTGACATTCTTATATATACCATCATAAAATAATTTACTTTTTTTACACTCAAAAAAGTGCAAAATCTCATTTTTTCAATGGACTTCAATAACCCATTTTATCATCCCTGCGTTAAAAAAATAAGAAACGAAAATACCTAAAACTTAGCTTTTTCAGATGTTGAACTTTTATGACCTTATTAATTGTTCATCCAACTGTTGATGTACATGCAGAAAAGCATTATTATTTTAGTGCATGAACCTATTTAAATAAAGTTTTCAACTAAGATCTGGATTGGGATACTTTCAATTAGGCTACTTTATTTGGATGCAAGAAGGAAAAGACAAAATGAGGTACGTCAGTAGCTATTTCACCACTTGTTCAGTCAGGGAAGATTCCTACTTATTCTTGGATTGGTATGTGTATCATCTTACGTGGCTGTTACTATGGCAGAGCAAGGAATTATTTAGAGGGAAGTCCTCTTATCCTGATCTTTCTCCTCAGTTACTTATGTTTAATAAGCCTGTGATCCCAACATTTCTGGGATCACTTGGATGGATTACAGTGAATTTAGTAGGAATTGTATGTCAGTCTTTCCATATCCCAATCTCTTCTTCATATGTTCTCCCTCTCCCTACAGAGCCATTATTTCTATTTTGGTTTCTTACAAGATTTTTTCTTGCCAAAGTGGTAAGAATGTGTGCATAGATTGGCTGGGAAGTTGAAATTGTAGCTTCCAAGCACTCTAGGTTAGGAAACATGACTGCCCTTTTGGAAAGTTGTTTTTTCCTCCTGATGCTTCCACGAAGGGGAAGGAGGAGTGAAAAGAAAAATATTTTTTTTGCCATTTGCTCCTTGTGTTACCTTGGGCAATTCACTTCACCTCTAGCTTTCAGTTTCCTTGTCCCTAACGTGAGGGGATTGACCCTAGATGACTTCTAAAGTCACAGCCCTAAATCTGATTCATACTGTCCAATTTTGAATACCTCCTACTAGCTGCATTTGGTACTTAATCCTAACTGTAGGATTGCAACAGTAGATACAGGATTTGGTCACAACAGCCTATCCTAATATAGCTTGAGCACCCTGGTTAGACACCAGACCATGACCAATAGACTACTGTGGTCGGATGGAACTTTCTTCCATAGAGAATTAAGGGTACAGGACAGATTCCTCTTCTCTGTTTGGATAACCTAGGTTCAGTCTTGCTAGGAAACTCCTCTGAGACATCTTAGTATACCCATAAGTGAAACTGAGTAGTTGAAAGACTAGAAAACCATTGGTCTCTATTTTGATTATAGGGCTCACTGGTAAGCAGCAGCATTCAGCAAATACTTAACCTCTGGGGACACACTTTTCTACTCTATGCAGTGGATCTGTTCTCAGTGATTCAGTTTTTCCTTTTTTACCCTATTTCTTCCTGCTGTAGCTTCTTTTTGTGTCTTCTACGTAGTTTGCCAAACAGAGAGTTAGACAGCTTGTTACGTTCCTTGATAAAAGGGGCCAGACAATCCAGGTAGGCACATTTCTACCTATTTAGTTCATAAAATTCACCCACCTCAGGAAAAAAACTGGGGCAAAACTGATACATTTAGAAGGATGCCAAAAATTTGTCATCAATATGATTGTCTTTAAAAACTTGGCATGCATTTATTGAGAATGGGTGCAGGCCTGTTTTCAAGCCTACTTGAAATATCTATTCTTTACTAATCAGGTGCAATTGGTTAGGCACATATATACGTATGAGTGTGTGTGTGTGTGTACATACATATATATACACACATATATATGCATATATATGTGTGTATATATATATATATCCAAATGAAATGTAATGAAAAGTTTTTAAAAAAACAAAGTCCAAATTTTCCACACTAGGAAATCCTGGTGTGAAAACTCCCTCTATGAAAACAGAATGGACTTTAAAATTTTAGGAATCTGCTCAGAGCACTGGGAAGTTAAATAACTTGCTGGTGGTCACATAACCAAGCATGTCACTGGTGGGACTTGAAGTCAGTTCTTCCTGACTCCAAGGATATTCACTATACCACACTGCCGCTCCAATCCAAAGTCTTTTTTTTAAAAAAGGAAAATATTGTCCTGGAACTTGCATCACATTAACTGGACAGGATACCCACTACCTGCTTCAAGCACTAAGGGCACTGAATAAGGATGGCTCAAAAACGATGTTCTCAGTGTCCTAGACAGACCAACTGATGGTGCTGATGAGAGAAGCATCTCTCTGAAGTTATCTGCACTTCTGGAAGTGACATCCTGGCTTGGGCCAAGAAACGGGGGTGGTTTTTACTTGACTTAAAATATCTATATTTTTTAAACTGCCTGGGAAGTTATACTAACTTAGTATTTCTTGCTATTTTGTTGCTCATTGAATCCTAAGGCATAAAAACTATAAAGTTCAGTAACCTTAGTGTGGGACCCTTATTGTCTTGTGTTTTTCTTGTTTATCCACTGCTTTTCAGTCCTTTCCTGCCCCCTGCCCCGCCCCTCCCCCCCTAATATTCAGGAAGCTTCATTAGCTTCAAGGAGACCTATGTGCTTTCATAATGGTAGGTAACTGAGCACAAATCAGAACCTTAACCACTGTCTAAATTTTTTAA
Source organism: Trichosurus vulpecula (assembly GCF_011100635.1). NCBI lineage: Eukaryota > Metazoa > Chordata > Mammalia > Diprotodontia > Phalangeridae > Trichosurus > Trichosurus vulpecula. The sequence goes on from NC_050579.1 coordinate 188,166,189, forward strand.
CACTTGCAGAGCAATCATTTTTTCTCCCCACTCCTATAAATTTCATGAAAAAACTTAGTTACTGGTAAAGAACCAAACTCAGTGCCAAAAATGTGAGGGAGATGATGAAGAGGTTTGCTTGGAGGTGACTGCCTGAAGAAAATTTGATCCGGCCTTCAACTGCTGGATAAACCACCCTCATTTTGTTGATATATTCAGAAACTACATTAATATCTTGGTCACCTAGAAAACAAACACAGAGAAAATGATAGGCAGCAAAAAAAGAATGAGGGAGAAAAAAAATTAGACATTGAAGAACGATTTCCATGACCTTAGAAATACAGTGGAAATTGGATCAGTCTCCCAATTCTTCTTCTTGGGATTTAGCTAGTAAGAAGAGTTTGCCCACCTGGAAAGGGCAGGGACAGACAAGAGTGAAGGAGACTCTTATTACCGTCATTACCTCTTCCCTCCTTCCTGTAGGGGATATGGACAGTAAATATCTGGGCCAAGGCTAAATGTGTTGAGAGTAGAAAGGGGACTTCTCTTGCTTGATTCCTTCATGGGGTCATGAGTTAATCCATAAAATGAAGTTGGGCAAGAGAGAACGTGGGAGTTTGACCTCCAAAAGGAGAAAGGGGGGGGGCAGCAATGCTGTTTGACTACAAATATAGATAGATAGATAACTGTAGTGACCACAGTAGAATTATATTTGGGAAAGTCTGTAGTTCGGGTATGAGTAATGTGTTACCACTGAGTATCCCTGACCTGGGATGACATCAGTGTAGGAAACACTATCCAGCAATGTAGGGCAACAGCTCTCCTGTAACTTTCAGTCTTAGAAGGCTGCTTGGGTCACTTAGAGGTTAAGTGACCTTCCATGGTCACAGACCTAGTGTGTGGCAGAGACAAGGCTTGAACTTTGCTCTTCCTGACCTTGAAGCTGGTCCTCTGTGCACTATTGAGACTCTGCCTGTAGATAGGGAAATGGGCACATAAGGCAGAACACAGAGCAAATCAGATTGGTAAGAGTGTTACAGGGCGAGTTAGAGCCGATCCCTGCCCTCCTCGGACCTCCCTGCTGAGGGAAACTCAGGGCTTTGCTATATGGGTGGAGCCAGGAGGAGGGGTCTCGCCTTTGTTGCCTCTGTAGCAATTCCAGGGAACTTCGGGTTGGCACGGGAAGAGAAGGGGAGGAGAGTAGGCGGAACCAGGGTGGCCCTAATGCCTACGTAACCAAAGATATAAAAGTTTGCTTCTAACCAGAATAAAACGGAGTTACTGTCCACCTCGGCTCCGGCCCCATTCATCGTCTGTGAGATGAGGGCCTTTGCTGGACAAAGGCCTGGGTGTTGGGGGTGGAGGACCCCAACAGTAAGAGTGGTGTGGTAAACTGAAATGATATGTTTGTCTTGACCCTGGTGGGTTCAGTCAACTTTTTGAATGTTCTTCTCTATGGCCAGATATTGTAGTCCATAGAATTCCTAATATCTCTGGGCCTGGGCCTGGAAGATTTGGGATTGAGCAGAACCACTGGCAGTGGTAGAGGGGAGAAGGGCATGAACACTTCCATTGTTAGGGGAATAGCGCTTACAGGACTTAGATTTCATGTTGCCTTCTCCTTTCAACTTGTCTTTCTCCTCCTTACCTCTCCCTCCCTCTGGCACACACTACCAGCCTTCCCATCATGGATTGATCTCTGGCATCAAGATCACTCCTTATGGTACCCTACTTCCTCTTTATTTCCACTTCTGTCTTAGAAACCAAATTTTATTTCAAACGGCACTTCTCTTTCTTCCTTTTCCTAGTTCAAGTGCCACCTTCTACATAAAAACCTTTGCCGATTCCCCTGTCAGTGCTCTCTCAGTGCCGCTTTCTAGAATTCATTTTGTACATGTCTGGCATATTTTATCATAGGTACATATTTTCTCTTCTGTTACAATGAAGTTGCTTTGGGGCAGAAACTATATTACTTTTCAATTAGTATTCCTAGTGCTTACAGCTGTGTCCAGCACATAGTAGGTGCTTAACAGATGTTTGTTGATGGATTGATTCTTTTTTTTTTTTCATTTTCTCTCCACCTGACATGACCTATTTATGCTAAGATACAAGGCAAGATTACCCAGAAAGGAAAACCTGGCTTTTCAGAGACAAGTTTGGAATAGTGGAAATAGTGTTGGACTTAAAAATCAGAAAGACCTGAGTTCAAATCTTGCCTCTAACATCTATTAGCTTAATGACCTTAGAAAGTCATATTATCTCTTTGAGCCTCAGCTTTCTTTAAAATGAGGGGATGGCTCCTGAGGTCCCTTCTGGCTTTAGATCTGATTCTATGAAATGTAGATAATGATACCTTCCCTCATAGGGTGGTTGTGAGGTTTAAATGAAAAAAAAAATAAGGTATGTAACGAACTTGGCAAACTTTTAATATCAGCTGTTGTTTGCATGTGGATTTTTTGTTCTTAACCTAGATAACTTAGCAGTCAGCGAAGTCTGGCCCCAGTGCAGGCTAATGGTCTGGTTTTTGTTTTTCTGTCCTGCCTGTCTTCCCAAAGTACTGTTCTCCATGTGTGCATGGGGGTGTGCCGAGGGAAAAATGGTACTTGGGCTTACCGGAATCGTGCTTCAAGCATTCATCTTTAATCATTTGGAATCCATCCCCTCCTTCGGCAAGAAAGTTTGGGAGGACAATCTTGTAGACTTCATCCATTTGGAGAGGCACATAAGTTGGCACTCGACACTTGGTACAAAGAACATCTATACTGGTCACTCTATGCCCAGGGCTTTGTTTCAGATCATATACTACATGGATACCTAGGAGAGAAATGTGTTTTGTAAGTTACTGCTGGATCCAGGGGTTTCTGAAGAATATAAGTCAGACAGTGTCTTGAATGGAAATTGCACTGGAAGGTGGGGGGTGGGGAGGAATGCACAACTATTCCAAGTGAAATTGTGACTAGAGTTGCACAAAAGTGAATAGCTAAACAAATTGTGATTACATGAAATAAAAAAATAACAAAACCAAAAGAATCCAAAGAATCATAGGAAGAAATATGAACCAATACAGAATGAAGTAAACTGAACCAGGAGAACCGTGTACCCAATGACTACTAACAACGTAAATGGAAAAACAAATGCTGTTATTATATGGAATTGTTAATTCCATATCGTATGACTATTATTAATTCTTAATGCTCGCAAATATGACTAATTTGATTAACAAAAGAAGAGAAAATTCACCTCCCTCCCTTTTTTGCAGAGGTAGGGTGTGGGAGCTATGGATAGGGAACATTGTATATACTTTCAAACATGGTGGATGTGTTGGTTAGTTTTGCTGAAACACTCCTCTTTTTTCTTGCTAAGAAGAAATAACTCTTTGGGTAGGGAAAAGGAAGGAATATAAGTGAAATGAGGATGATGTAAAAATAAAATGCAGTAATAAAATTTTTAAAATGTATAGTATGTCCCCAAAATCTTAGGGCAGTTTAAGCTTATTAAAATCTAAGCTGCACTAAGACTTTTGGGACTCTGTACACACACACAGACCCTGAAACTATATGTATACATGTGTGAAAGGAGGGGAGGAGGGAGGGAGACAGAGATACAGACTGTAGTGTTGTATAGGGGATAGAGAGATCCGGTTTCAAAGCCAGGAAGACCCAAGTTTAAAATCCTGCCTCTGACACGTAGTGGCTACGTGACCCTGGCCAAATCATGTAACTTTTCACTGCCTTTTTTTTTTCTTTGCTGTAAAGCACAAGTTATAAAAGAACTTCCAACCCTAAAGAAACAGAAAGCTAGGACAATGTGAGAGGGCATTTGAACAGACCTTGGGTCACCAGCAGCTCCATCCTAGAAAAGAGTCCAGGTGGCCTCCACTGGAGGCAGGGTTTGAGCTTGTTATCTATCCCACGAGTAAAGCAGGATGGGGGGGGGGCGGGATCCAGTGTCTGAGGCCAGGGGAGTACCCCCCTCCCCCCCACGACCCAGCATTCTCAGTGGGCTTTGCTCCCTATCACCAAGGAGTCAGTGTGTTGAACAGCCCCAAAGAGAGACAGCAAATCCTGCAGTATGATGAAGGCAGGCAAACTAATAAGACACAAAGGAGAAACAAAGGCCTGGCTTCCCTTCAGGAAGACATCGGGGATGAATATTTCAGCAGCTTCTCAGATCACTCGATGTTTTTGTACTAACTCCCTGACTCTGTATTGGTTGATACAGTTCTCTCGGTCCCATCCCCGTTCCTAACCCTCTTAACTGGGTATCACAGGTAATCAGGAGAGAACCCCCTTGTCATTTATAATTACGAACAAAATAAGGGAATGGGATCATTAATGTGAACTTAAAGAAAAAAAGAGAGAAAACTGGATTTAAAAACATCACCCAGTGATTTTGAAATGCCAGTACGTTACAGTGAAAAAAGCTCTGGATTTCACGTTAGAAGACATGAGCTCATATCTCAGCTACGGTGTGATATTAAAACAAGTCAGGTAATCTCCTGGATCTGAGTTTCCCTATCAATAAATTGAAGGGATTAGACAAGATATTCCTTAAGAATCTATGATCCTACTATTGTTCATATGAACTTAAAAAAATTTTTTAAACCCTGAATTTTAAAAAAAAGTTATTTTTCTTTTAATTTCTTCTTTAAAAAATGTAGTATTTTATTTTTCCCCAGTTACATGTAAAAACAATTTTTGACATTTGTTTTTAAAGCTTTGAGTTCCAAATCTCTTCCTTCTTCCTTCTCCACTTCCCCTCATTAAGAGGGCAAGAAATTCAACATAGGTTATACATATATAGTCATGCAAAACATTTCCGTATTAGTCATGTTGTGAAAGAAAACATAGACCAAAAAAAAAACCCAAACCTCAAGAAAAATAAAGTTAAAAAGTATGCTTCAATCTGTATTTCGACACCATCAGTTCTTTGTCTGGAGATGGATAGCATTAAAAAAGGTCCTTTTTCAAAGGAAGTTGACTTATGTCAAGTTTGGGGTGTCAGCACAGAGGAGAGACCCTTGAACACCAATAAACATTCCCTTCAGTCAGAGATTGGAGCTTTGCCTCATGTAACACGGCAGGGTCTGTTCCCTATAGCAAGCAAGAGAAAGACAAAGTGGAAAGGCCAGCCACAAGGTGGATTGACCAGCAGAAAGCCTGGTTTAGAGGTCGCAGGCTGGAGTTGTGTGGTGTGGCAGGAAGAGCACTGAACTGATGAGTCAGGATGCAAAGTTCCTCTCATCATGGGTTGTGACCATGGGCAGATCACTTAGCCTCTCCTGGCCTCAGCTTTCTCATCTACAAGATTGGAAGGATACACTAGACTAGATGATCTGAGAGCCCACCTTCTAAGCTCTAAAATCATGATCTCAGAGACATGGAGGTTCAGTACAGGCAGGAAGGAGAGGGTTCAAAACTTACCGCCCACCTGCAGGAACTCTCCAGAGGATTGGCCATAGCGATGCACGCTGTGCTCAAAGGCCTTTTTCAAAGTGGAGCCTTTTAACTCAATTAGGTCAAAAGTGCCCCCAAAGGGCAAGACTGCCGCTAGGTTTTCCCATGTGATTGTACCTGTGCAGAGGGATCACAAGTGATGTCAACAGGGGATCAGTTGGAAGAAACCCCCAAATGAACATCTCCTTAGTGCTGGGGGATGGGGGGAGGGTAGGAACGATCAAAGGAATGGAGAAGAGAGAGCAGAAAGCAGCATTAGTTGTACCCTAATGGTTATTGCCATGAGTCACATGATACTGAAGATGGAAAGGAGCCCTGAGAGGACCTCTAGTCTTACTCTGCCCTCGGGTGACACAGCCCAGCTTTTAAACTACCCCAGAAATAAAACTGCTGTCTCTTTTCTGTTAGTTGAGGTCACTAGGTGGTGCGGAGGATAGCGTGTTGGGACTGGAGTCAGGAAAACTTGAGTTCTAATCTGACCTCAGACACTAGCTGTGTGACCCTGGGCAAGTCATTTAACCTCTGTTTGCCTCAGTTTCCTCATCTGTAATACAGATAATAATAGCACCTCCCTCCCCCCAGGGTTGTTGTGAAGATCAAGTGAGAGAATAATGATAAAGCACTTAGCCCAGTGCCTGGCAGATAGTAAGTGCTATATAAATGTTAGCTATTATTATTATTATTATTAGATGCCAAAGCAGGAAATGCTCTTGGCTCTAAGGTCCTTTCCAGTTTTAAGCCCTATGATGCTCCTGGGGTTATATTTCCTGAAGTTAGGTAGCTCTCTCCAGGATGGAACCATCAGCAGTAGCAACAAGATGAACCACATTCCCAAGACACAAAGCCAGCTGGAAGCATATACCATTGTTCTGTTCATCAATGGGGGCTCGAATGCCTCCTGAGTTCAGGATGCACATGGAAACATGGTTCCAAGTCATTTCATCAGGATGTCTAAGGTTGTTGTTAATCTGTAACAGGAGCACAAAATGATCTCAAACACTTTTGCGTTTTCTTCCTTAGTGAAGACCCCAGAAACTCATCTGGCACAAAACTCGGAAGCTAAATTACTTTTGCTCCTCCTAGAATCCTTCCCCTATACCTTTGCTCAAGCTGTGCCCCACTCCTGGAGTGCCCTCCCTCTTCACCTCTGCTTTTTTGGAACCCCTAGCTCCTAGGCTCAGCTCAAGCTCCACCTCCTGCAAAAGTCCTCCTGATTCCACATTCTTCCCCCATTCTAGCTGCTGAAATTACTTTATTCATACTTATTTGTGTATATGCAGTTTCCTCCCAGTAGAATGGGGGGCACTGTCCTAGAAGGCTAATACTCTTTTAATTTTTATCGTTTTACCACCAACATATATCCCAGTATCTGGGCACATAGTAAGTACTTAACAAATGCTTGTTGAATAGAATCAGAGAGATTTATGAAGAAATGCCTAAAAAGCCTAATGAATAACATTCCCCATTTAATATGGGAGACCTTTGTGTTTTCTTTAGAAACAGTAACTAAGAAGGGAAAAAGGAGATTTCTGCTCAGTCTGAGAAGAGACCTGAAGAATGCAGCCACCTGCAGGTAGTAACTGACCTCCTTCTTCAAGTCAATGAGCATTTATTAAGCACCTACTATGTTTCAATGCTAAGCACTAGGGATACAAAGAAAGACAAAAAACATACTCTGAAGCAGCTTACAGTCTAATAGAGATTAAGTAGTAATTCTTCTTATCTGATATTTTGTATTCAGTGCCACCTTCTAAGGAGTCAAGGCAGATTTATTCTGTGCCTTCCTCTGAGGAAACTCCATCAGATGTACTCAGTTCCCATTCTTAGACTGGGTTAGAGTTAAGCCAACTTAATGGACGTTGTCCACATCTTCATTTCTGCCAGGTTTATGGTTGGATGAGCTCCCTCCATGACTACTCTGCTCATGGTTCACGTGGATCACAAAGGTCTTGGCTGAATCCTCAGGCATCCTAATAAGGGTGCTATCATAATGCTCCTTCTACCATATAGGCCTCAGGAAAGAAAGAGATAGGGCCATCAAGAGCATAGGATGCCAGCTCTCAGTTTCTCTGTAGGTATAAACTGAAGGAGTTACTCTTTGTTCCATGCTCGGGAGACATAGGGTTTTTCCCTTAAATAGGGGGTCTTAAATAGTCTATCTAGTTAATTCTTTTTAAAGAAAATCATTTTCTCTCCCTTTTTTCCCACCTCCTTTTCCCTTGGGAAAAAGAAAAACGAAAACAAAATACGTGCAACAAAAATACATTGTCAAGTTAAACAAATTCCCAGACTGACCATATCCAAAAAATGTGTGTCACATGCTGCACCTCAAGTCTATCACATCTGTTGGGAAGTGGGCAGCATGCTAATGTCAGTCCTCAGGAATCATGATTGGTCATTGCATTTATTAGCATTTTTAGTTCTAATAAGCTAAATCTTACATTGAACTAATGATGTTGATAGGTATGGTATTATCCTCATTGATTTGCTAGGGTTCTTTTTGGAGGGGGTGGGTCTCAAACCTGTGATATCTTTGGTGTGGAAATTCTCCCTTCACCAACGCAAATCAGAAACTCCCCTGGCACTTATAGTCTTAGCTTTCTGTGGCATTGGGGAATATTCCCATCTTACAAAGGATGGAACTAATAGACAAAGAAGATGCATCATTGAGGTCAGAGTGTTTGGGCAGTCAGTGAGTGTTTTATGAGCAATAAGAACTCTAACCAGAGAGACTTGGGCTCTAACATGAGTTCTCATTTATGCGGCACGTTAGCTGTTTATAAAACCTTTTCCTTAATGTCACTTCTGAGGGCTAGGTAGTGTAATTTTATTATCCCTCCTTTATGGCTGAGAAGCAGATGGGCATACTGAATAAAGAACCAGCCTTGAAACCAAGAAGACCTAGGTTCAAACGCTGCCTTTGATACCTAGTGGCTGTGACCCTGGGCAAGTGTTCTGGATAATTCTTTACATCCTAGAAGTTGCAAAGATGCCAATCTGCATTGGTTGGGAGAGTTTCCTCAAGTGGAAGTTCTCTATGCCAATGAAATCATAGGTCTAATGCCTCTCCTTATTTTAAAACTGAGGAAACTGAGAAACGCAGAGAAGTTGTGGCTTGCCTATGGTCACACGGCTACTGAGGGGGGTAGAGCAAGGCCTTTTGAATCCCAGTTCGCTATTCTTATGTTCTAGGCTAGCTCCTTAATAGAGAGGAGGTACTACTGTTTGTCTGTTAGCATGGGCTTGTTATTTTCAGGTGGGCAAGGTAAGTTAGTTGATCTTGCTGACATTTCTTCAGCAACATAAAATATTTTACATTTAGAAAATGTAAAATAATGCATATTTTAATTAATAATAATTTATCTTGTTTTTAACATACCTACGTTTCCCAATGTAGCTTTCTCCTGCCCTCCCCAACAGTCACCCCTAATAACAATAAATAAAAAAGAGCAAACCCCCCCAAAAACAAAAAAAAACTTTAAAAAGTTCAGCAAAATTACCCAGTGCATTGAAAAAGCCTGACACACGCAGTGTTCCAAACCCATGGTCCCCTATTTCTTCAGCAATGACATTTTTCCTAGACAAATTACCCTTGTTTAATATTTTACATCTGTGCAAAATGCTTCAATCAAGTAAAGGGATTTCTGAAAGCAAATCCACAGAGGTAGCACAAAATACTGGGTGGACCGGTTGACTTTTGGATAGCTAAACCTCACCAGTTTAAGTCCAAGCAATGCCTATATAACATTCAGATAGGCTTTTTGTGTCCATTTGGATCATTTTTTTTTAAAAAATGGAAAACAAATCTGGTCAAAATTTTAGACAGCCAATATCAAGTTCTTAAATATATAGATTTTTTTTTTACATATGTCCTAAATAGCAATGACCCTACTTCAATAACCCCTGATGTGTCTTTCTGGATGTGCTCAATGTTATGAGAGTGCAATTGAAGTGCCAATGAACACCCAAACCGGGTTACCAGGCTGGCATGATGCCCTGAATTTACGTGTAGGTTACTGTAAAAAAATATTTTTTTAAAAGTATACACACATATATAAAAGGAAACTTCCCCAATGCCACACACTTCAACTTCAAATCACAACACACTAAAATCATGGACTGGTGGTTTTGGAGACATCACTTACCATAGCATCACAAATCAAATTCCCCATGTTGCATTCCCTAAAACGGCAGGATTGTGTGGAGCCATTCAGGTAAACAATGGTTTTCCCTAACTCCTGCTTAGAATAATTGTCCAGTTTTACCCTCCACCTGTCGATTTCTCCTTTTATGGCTGGATCTAGAAGAGAAACAAATCCTGTGGTTAGACCTGCTTCATAGTCCTTACACCAGGTCTGATTCTTGAGATCATATCAAGCTGATCATGATGTGCCTGTTGGCATACTATATTTTGACCCAACAGTACAATGTCATTTAAAAAAGACTGATTAAAGTCATCAAAGTGCTGGAAACAATCGAGGTGCAAGTAAACTTGACAGTGCCAGGACTGAGAGATTTTAAGGCTGAGCCTAGTAATTCTGGACAATAAGACTTTGAAAATGGATATTCTGCCCTTCTATCAGCCAGAGCTGGCAAAACTAAGAAACTTCATATAGTTTGACAGCATCTGGCCCAGGAACACTACAGGGTATATCGTGATTGATAGCTGGGGCTTGGAAGGATGGGATCCAGTGAATGGTATGGTGTTATCCAAGATGAAGATCTTCCTGAGGTAGGCAGACTGGGTGAGGAAACTGACAGTAGTTACATCTGATGGAGCAGGGACATATGTGTAGAGGATATAACCAGAGTAAGGCAGGACACAGAATGAGAAGAATGCATAGAAAGATGCCTGGTTTTTTAAACAGAATACCATTAATATATAACGATTTACTGAAATTCCTTTTTTACTTGTCTCATAATTAATATCAATTACTCAATAAACGTTGATTAAGTATCTACTACATGCCAGGCGCTGTGATAAATCCTGGGGATACAGAAAGAGCCAAAAGGCAGTCCCTGCTCACAAGGAGCTCACAATCTAATGGGGGGGCATCATCAATCATCATCATGTTTATAGCTGGCATTTATATGGGTACTCACTATGTGCCAAGCGCTGTGCTAAGTGTTTTACAATTATCACCTCATTTGATCCTCACAACAACCCTGGGAGGTAGGTGCTATTATTATCTCTATTTTACAGATGGGGAAACTGAGGCAAGTCATGGCTAAGTGACTTTTCTAGGGTCATGCAGTAAGTTATCAGAGGCTGGATTTGAATTCAGGTGTTCTTGTCTCCGGGTCCAGCTCTCCATCCACGGTGCCACCTAACTGCCCCAACAACGTCATAGGAAGGAACACGCAAACAAACGTGTACAAATCAAGCTTTAGACAGGATACATAGAAAATAATTTAACAGTGGGAAGGCACTGGAATTAAATAGGATTGGGGAAGGCTTCCTGTAGAAGGTGGGATTTTAGTTTGGATTTGAAGCCAAAAACAAAAAACAAACAAAAACCAGAGCTAATAGGTATCAGCGGGGACACCTGAATTTGGGGCTTCCTGACTTGAGGCTGGCTCTCCATCCGTAAAACAAGGGGTTTGAACTCAATGTATATCTGTGATCTTATGATCCCATTTTACAGATGAAGGAATGGAGGCTTGAGAGATGAGGCGACTCGCTAGGCTTCACACAGCTAGTAAATGTCATGGAGCCAAGACTTAAATCTGGATCTTCTGACAGCTGCATCTGGGTGGTACAAGAGGTTAGAATTCTGGGCCTGGAGACAGGAAGACCTGCGTCCAAATCTGGATTCAGACATAGCCTTGTCACCCTGGGCAAGTCACTTAACCTTTATCTGCCTCAGTTTCCTCATCTTTATATTCACCTCTCTCCTGGAGTTTTTGTGAGGATAAAATGAAATAATATTGGTAAAGTGCTTAGCACAGTGCCTGACGCATAGTAGGCGCTTATAAATGCTTGTTGCCCTCCCATCTCCTTTCCTTCCACCATCCGGTGTTTCCACTGTACCACTGTGCAAAAACTTTCTTCCGTTTGCAAGGCCTAGGCATGTGGGAGAGGAGAAATATAGAACCAGAAGAAGCAAAGGGGGAAGAAATGGTGGGGGAGACAATGTTACCTATGATAAGTATAAAAGGGATCTCCAATGTTTGCCTAGTATTATTAGTGTTATCAGGGCTGCTAGGTGGCACAGTGCAAAGAATGCCAGGCCTAAAGTCAGAAAGACTCATCTTCATGAGTTCAAGTCTGGCCTCAGACACTCACTAGCTGTGTGATGCTAGGCAAGTTACTTAACCTGGTTTGCCTCAGTTTTCTCATCTGTAAAATGAGCTGAAGAAGAAAATGGCAAACTGCTCTAGGATCTTTGCCAAGAAAACCCCCAATGAGGTCACAAAGAGTAGGACACGAATGAAATGACTGAATAACATTGAGGCTATCAACCTGACCCTGCTCTTGCAAGTGGGAAAAAAGGCAGGAGAAATTTTTGCTCCCAGTCCCCACTTCCTGTTATGCATTACCACTGTAGCTACAGCTCTAGCATATACCCCATTCCACCTTCCTCCTTTCGTGTTTCGAGGTGCCTAGGGAGGGTACAGAAAATGTCTAGCATAGTAGGCAACTGCACAAGGACATACCCCTATTCTGGACCAGCTGCCATCTTGTACCCTCCTACAGACTGCCTGCCTCTCCCTTCTCTAGACAGTGGGTATGAGGAGGGAGAAAGGGAAGAGAGGTGCAGGTTACAAAAAGAAAATATAAGAAAACAATGATCAATCAACAGCTCAGTAGAAAAATTTTCACCTACAGCTAGGATGTGTGTCGGGCATGCAGGTGTACAGAAGGACTGGGAAGTGTGTACATGGGGTAGGGGAAGAAACAGTGTTAATGACCATGAAGACTGGGCTATGCCCACTCTGTGGGATGCAGAGGGATTTAGGAAGCAGAGGGTATAGGAGTCAAAGTGTGGAGATGGACTTACTGTCATTTTGGGGCAGGCCATTGACTGCTGGGGCAAGCTAGGATGCACCAAGAGCCAACCTTTTATGTAAGCTTTTCTAGTCTCTAAATAATCAGAAATCTCGTACCTTTTGGTTACTCAGTTCTTGGCTATCTGATAGACTGAAGGATGGGGAGTTTATAAACTTGTGCTCCCAAGGTAACGTTGCCCATCCCAATCTGTCTTCTAGAAACTGGTCACGGTCCATTAATTTGTGTGGACTGGCAGTGTAGATAGAGTACAACACCCCACCCCCCACCCCAAGAACCTAAAAACTAAAACCAAGGAAAACATTTAAACAGGAAAAACGAGCAGATGATACTCTGTCTTTACCGGGGACCAGTGGCTTCATACCACATGCTGACCATGCCAGTCATTCAATGGTTCTGTTAGACTTTCAGTGCTAAGGGAAAGGTTCTGTCATGTTATCTAAACATTTATCTTCCTTGGTGGTGATACCACTTCTGCCTGGAAAAAATCAACTAAAAATTAATTGGATGTGAGTTTCAATAACCAAGTTAAATATTTTTAAAAGGTGGAAGAAAGCAGCAGGTATGGCTAGCAGAGAGGAAGTTTTTCAGAGATTTCAGTGGTCTGGAAGAATTACCATATTTCCCCATGTATAAGATACACCCTTTTCCGAAAAATTTAGGGTCTAAAAACTGGGTGCATCTTATACAGTGGTTGTAGTTTTTTTTAACTTGCATTTCCCGCTTTTTCGCACTTGTCTTTGCGCTCATCGTTTCGCATTTGTTACCGGTATATTAGGTTATGTTTTGCCACAGTCTGCCCACAAATGGCTCAGAAAAGATTTTCGTACAGTGCTGAATTCAAGTTAAAAGTGATCCAGTTTGCAAAAGTGAATGGAAATCGTGCTGCTGAACGTAAGTTTGGTCCTCCTCCAACTGAGAAAACAATCCAAGACTGGCTACAGGAAGAAGAAACCCTACTGAAAACGCCACAGCAGAAGAAGGCCATGAGAGGCGAGTCAGCAAAATGGCCTGATTTAGAGAGGGAATTGAAGAGCAAAGGGCAATTGGAATTCCTGTGTCCACAAAGATGAGGCAAGAATTGCTGATGAAAAAGAAGTTTCTGATTTCAAAGGACACAATTGGTGCTTCAGGTTCATGAAACAGAATGGACTAAGTGTGTGTACATGCACCAGACTTGCCCAAAAGATGCCTGAAAGCTATGAGCAGATGAATAAAACCTGAGTTCAATAACTTTATGTGATACATTTTTTTTTTCAAATTTCGGCCCCCAAATTAAGGTGGGTCTTATAGATGGGGAAATACAGTAGATTTCTTAATAGATTTCTAGTATTTCTGTTTTGAAATAAACAAAGTAGGAAAAACAGTCCCCCTCCTCTTCCTCAGGAGTTGGCAAAATCCCCCACCCATCCCAGTTCCCCAAACTCACATACCTTCTTGAATGCTGCTGTTTAGGAGGATAGGATTTCCATGCGATGTAGCTACATTTCCTTCATTGTCAAATTCAACATTTAGGTACCCGAGATATTTTCCAAATGCATAAGCTTGAACAACTGGGACCTTTCGCCCATCATCAGCTGTGACAATAAATGGATAGTCACCAGCAGGCACTTCCTTGGATGGAGGAGGACGGCCTGAAACCAAAAAGGTAACATGATCCTGTAAGCCTGTGTTCACAGCTGTCTCTCTGTCTTGGCTTCTACATAAAGTTGGTCAGGTACTAACTAAATCCTGAAGATGGTTAGGGAATTCCCCCAGAAATGCAGTCTAAATAGTTTGCCAAGGTTGGTTTTTTTTTCCCCTTTCATAAGGAACCTTCACACCCACAGACATTCATACTCACACCCACTTGAAGGATTCTTTTCGTTATTTTTCCTGTGATTCTTTAGGCTCATCCCACCTCTCCCCCTTTCCATTGGCTGGTACATATATCTTCCCCTTCCTCTCATCACTTGCTGGCCAACTTTCTGGTTATGGGCCTCCACACTTTGGTAGGCTGGATCTCAGTCCAGTTCTAAAAGCTACCTCTCACTAATACGGGCAGTCAGGCCAGATTGTAATTGTGGAGTGCCAACCTGTGCTGACTTGGCAAGAGTTCTTAATCTCTTTTTGTATCACTCTTTGGCAGTCTGGTGAAGCCTACTGACCCATTCTCTGAATGTTTTTAAATGCATAAGATAAAATAGATATACGTATATAAATATACGTATTCTGAAATAAAATTATCAGAATATTTTTTAAAAGCAAGTTTGAAGACCCCAGGTTAAGAACCTTTGTCCTAGAAAGTCATTTTAGGGATTCTGTTTTTTTTTTTTCTTCTTCTTCTTCAAAGAAATAGATTTTTCTTGTTATCTTTTGTTTTTATAACACCTAAATTTCCCTTTGTAGTCCTTTCTCCTTCAGAGAAGGAAACTCATATATGAGAATATGTGTGTGTTTGTGTATGTATACATATACACATATGTACCTCTAATAAAGATTTTTTTTAAAAAAGAAAAAACAATGAACAGAAACATTCCATACATTTAAAGCTGACATTCCATGCAGTGTTCCACACTTGTGGATCCCTGGCTTCTACAAAGGAGTGGGGGGAGGTTTCTTTGGAGAGTTATTTTGTAAATCAGCACTGGGGTGCCTGTTACATGCTTTGTGGACATCATTCAATTCACCAAATATTTATTAAGCATTGCAAAATTGTCCCTGCCTTTAAGGAATGTATGTTCTACTGGCTGAAAGAACTGCATTTTATAAAAGCAGTATAGGGCAGTATGGGCTCTGATACAGAAAGTCCATACAACGCTGCCTTGTCTTGACGCCCAACATTGGCTATAGAAGCAATAAGAAGATAGACCACGCGCTGCCCAGCGGATTCAGGAAATGATGGATGCACAAGGTCAAAGAGCTTCCTCAGAAGTGATCTTGATGTGGGGATGAATCTTACTGTGTGGGGATTGCTCATAACGCTTCCTCTAAGAAAAAAATGTCATTATCGAGAGATCCACCGGCCATCAAGACCACTAATCCACATGCTAGACTGAGGAAGTACAGAAAGGGCTGGGGGTGAGGGAGGGGAGAAGAGGGAAGGGAATAAGCGTTTATTAAGCACCTACTATGAGCAAAGGCCTGGTGCTGGACACTTGACACATTATCTCATTTGAGAAAATTAGTAAAATGCCTTGCACATTTTCATTTGTGCTAAATTAAACTTCAAACTACTAAAAAAAAGCATGAAGGACAGTTTGGTGGAATTAGAGAGAGTAGGAAAGGAATAATGTAGAATAAGTCTGGATTCATCAAGTCATAGAGTGTCAGAGCTAACCCCTTCACTAGAAGGAGTTGGAGCAAATTACAGCTCTCCATGGACAGCTTAAGTGTCGAGCCCAGAGTCAAGAAGATTCATCTTCCTGAGTTCAAATTTGGCCTGATGCTTACTGGCTGTGTGACCCTAGACGAGTCACTTACCCCTGTCTGCCTCAGTTTCCTCATCAGTAAAATGAGCTGGAAAAAGAAATGACAAACCGCTCCAGGATCTTTGCCAAGAAATCCCCAAATGGGGTCGCAAAGCGTCAGGCCCAACTGCAAAATGGGCATGACTGCAAAATGACTGAAGTAAAGAATTCTCCATAAAGAAATGAAAGCTTACATTGTATGATGATCGACTATGGTTGACTTAGCTGTTCTCAGCAATACAATGACCCAAGACAATACCAAAGGACTCATGATGGAAAATGCTAATCATACCCAGAGAAAGAATGGAAGGAGTCTGAATGCAGATAGAAGCATACTATTTTCACTTTGTTTATTTTTTTCATGTTTTTTTTTCCTTTTGCAAACTGTAATTGTTTTGCAAACTGTTTCTTCTTTCACAACATGACTAATATGTAAATAGGTTTTATATGATTACACATATATAACCCATATCAAATATCTTACCATCTTGGAGGGGGGAAAGTAGGGAGGGAGGGAGAAAAATGGTAACTCAAAATTTTATAAAAATTGTCTTTACATATAATTTAAAAATACTATTAAAAAAGAAACAAAAGCTCAGAGAGGTTAAATGATTTGATAATAATAGAAGCATTTATATAGAGTTTTAAGTTTTACAAAGTGCTTTACATGTGTTAACTTCTTTTATGTTCATACTATAACATCGTGAGGTAGGTGCTGTTATTAGGCCGGTTTTACAGATGAGGAAACCAAGGCACAGAGAGCTTAAATGAATTGCCCAGGGTCACACAGCTGATAAGTGTCTTTCTCATTTCAAGCCCTGTGTCCACCTCTCTTCTAAGGTCCTAGACGGACTAAGTAGCAGATTTCTGTTCTGGAGCCCAGATCTTGCAGCCTTCTAGCCCCTTGTTCTTTCCATGTTCCTTCTCAAATCTAGTCTTAGAATTCACTCCTTTCACTACTGGTTCCTTTCTCACTCTCTGTGTTCACCACAGTACTAGAATTAGCACTTCTGGCTTAACTGTCTTCACAACTTACATCTATGCCAGGGAACGACAAACCACAGTGGACTAGATTGCAGGCATCTTCCAAATGGCACCCTACCAAGGAGGCCTATTTATCTGGGAGGAGAACAAACAGAATGAATAAGCCAAAAAAAGCCTCACCCCGAGGCTTTTATCCAAGGGCATAATCTTGCACAAACTAGGATTTCTCAATTAAAAAACAAAAAAAAACAACAAACCAGACACTGCCAAGCCAGATTTCTCATCTACTTGCATCCTATGAGAAATGGTCTTGGTTTTGATTTGAAAGCCAATAAATAAACAAATAAAGGGTGTGTGCACCAGTATGGTACAGGGAGGGCCTGAGATCTGAGATGTGGTGAGATCCTAGGAGTCTTCTAAATGTCAGTGAAAGAACTGAGTGACGATGTGAGTTAACCCTACATACTACCTGACAACTTCCACGTGAGTACCGAGTGACAGTGGGTGTACAGACATCAGGATGGCCAAGATTGCCATACTGTTTCAATAATTTTCATAGCCAGCGCCACAGTATTCATTTCCAAAACCACAACTATCTTAAGTTGTTGGGAAATTCTGCTAAAGGGGCTGGGATAGGAACTGGAGCATTCCAGGAACTGGCATGGAGAGGGAAGGGATAGGGAGGCAAGAGGAGTTCTCTAAATTCTTAATGCCTTCATTTTCTCCATCCCCAAATACATCGTATTTACTTATCTGCGTTCACAGTGTTTCCTTGAAATAAAATATAAACTGCCTGAGGGCAAAGACTGTTTTGTTTCTGTCTTGTTTTCTTGTCTCCAGATTGATCAGCACCTTTTTTTTTTTTAGTGGACTTGTGATTCCATTGGCACAGGGAACTCCCAGTGAGGCAACTCCCTCTACCAATGCAGATCTGTGTACCTAGGTTTGTAGTCTTGGAGAGTCGTCTGGAACTCTAAGATTACCCAGGGTCACACAGCCAGTATGTGCCAGAGGCAGAACTTGAGCCCAGGGCCTCCTGATTCAAGGTTGGTAGTATCCAGCATTCCACATTTCCTCTTTACTATCACACAACAGGAGCTTAATAAATGCTTACTGAATGAATAGTAGCAAAAATAGTCAGGGATGGGGGGAAGGGGAAAGTACAGTTCCCAGGAATATCCATAAGGGGGCAGGGTGACCCCGTGCTCGACCCTTCCCCCAGAGACCAAGTTAAGATAACTGCATACAGGCTAAGAAACCTTTCGGCAGTCAGGTGAAGCTTATGGATCCCCTCTTAAAATTATATTTTTAAATGCATAACATAAATACAAAGTATTATGAAAAAAATCATAATTTAAATGCAGTTTTTTTTTTTGAAAGTTCACTGATCCTAGTTAAGGATTTATATGTATAGGAAAGTTGAGGAACCTGTTGGAAATACTGGGAGATTCATGAGAGTAAATGGATATTTTGCAAAACTGCCCTCCTTCCTTTGGCTTTATTTAGCTGCCTTTCACCTATATTTGTAAAGGAGAAAGGAGCTACATTGATACAAGACTGCTGTTATATTTCATTACCTAAGAAAGCCAGTGATCCCTTAGATGGCCTTGTTTAGACTAGATAGACCTAAGACTTTTTCCTTTTCCCTTAATACTCTTTTTGTTCTTTGCCATTCATATTCTAATTAGCTTACACAATAAACAAGGGACTGCCTGGAAGTGATGTGACCCATTACCAGCCACGAGGACCTCTAGGCTTTGCTCCTGTAGCAAAGACTTCAGCCTCTCATCCCGCTTGTTTTGACACCCCTGCCTCTCCCCTCAAATGGAACCCACAAAACCACTAACATAAGAAATATAACTTCCACAGCAATATTCCTCATCTGAATCAAGTGATTTGAGATGAGGCTCTCTCCCTCCATGGTACCAGCCTCTAACTAGAAATCTGATGTATCCTCCCAGCGTTTGAGAAATCTGAATCTGAGATACTAGTTCCAGCTCAAGCATGACCTTCTTACATCAACTTTATCAAAGGAGATAAGATTTGTAAAGTACATGTGGGCACTATATATGCACTTATTCTGTTTCCTCCTTATGTAAGGCCTATATCCAGATCCTCCAGCTGCTGATGCCCTCCATACCTTGCATTTATTTTGACTAGATGTTGTATATATGTGTATGGGTCATCACTTGTGACAATGATGAGGTTAGGGAACCATAATATTGAGGTCAGGGAACCATATGTTGAGGTTTAGGGGTGCTCAAAACCTCAAAATACTAACGCGCCAAGTCCTGCCGAATGAATTCGACTCAAGTCTTCTTTCAACCAAAAATAAAAACAAAGTTTATTAAAGATTCGCTGTATTGGGTAGAGTCGAGAAATCACACCATTTGTGACGTTCGTTTTCACTAGCGGGCCAGATTCAATCTACTTCTGAGCACCTTCATGGAGGCAAGATGGATTGTATATACAGAAAGGTTGTGGGAAGGATCTAGGGGTGGTTCTGGGGGGATGGGAGGAGGGGTTTATGGAGGGTCTTGAGGAGGAATCTAAGGAGGATCTTGATGGGACTGGAGTAAGGTTAGACTCCTGGAACCAAGAGAATGGATTAAGGGTGGGAGATAACAGATTTGGGCAGACATTTTGATAGGATCAAGGGCAGGAAGAAGGTGGACTCTAGAGGGCTAGGTTAGGTTAACAGTAGCAAGATATTTGGGCCTAGATAATGAAAAGCTTATGACCTCAGGCAAATGCCTCATGAAGTGGGAAGATTCAAGGAGAATTCAAGGGGGTTCCCAGAGTCTGTACCCCAACAATAGGACTAACATTTACTAGTGTTTTGAGAGAAATTATTATTTCTCTCTTACACTGATAATCAATTATTGAATTGGGACTAAGGTTTTTTTCCCCTTCAAATTTCCTCATTCAGAAATCAGCTCCTGTAGGTTATCCGGCCAGCCTTTGAAGGGCAGGGCTGATGATAAAATGAAATCTTGGGCAGATGCACCCCACTGGGAAAACTCAGATCTGACCAAAAGGTAAAGAAATTTTAGTTCAGGTGAATTGGTAGATTCTGGCCCATTGTGTTTTAGTCAGACAGGTCTGGATGGAAGTGGATTCCCCCTTTTGTCTAGATTACTCTAGATGGGGTGGTGTGAGTATAGATAAGTCTTTAGGAGAGGATTCTGGGAATATGGAGGAGTAGGTCAGAAAATTTCAAGCTCTCAAGATTTTCCTCCTCAAAAGAGATAACACCTCAGGACTAACTGAGTGGTGAAAATAAATAAAAGTAGGGGCAGAACCAGGGTCCTTCTGGGACATTAGGAGATCTGAAGAAAAATCTCAGGATGAGGTTTTATCCCTGCGAAAAGTAAACACCTCCAGGCTAGGGACCTGGGGTTAGTTAGATTGGAAGGCTGCCTCAGCCCAAGCCACAGGAACTTTTACCCCTTGGGACAGTGAGGGGAGTTGGGCATCTGAGCTGAGGAAGATTGAGGGGACCTCTGCTGACAAGGAAAGCCAGCCCCAGCTGTGCTGCAGAGAAGTGGTAGAGGCAAGAAGGAACCAGCACATGCCGAGTGAGTGCAGAAGCAGTGGGGCTGGGATGCTACTGGCTGTGGGCACTTAGACAAGGCTGGAGGTCATGGTTTGAGTTCAAGGTCAGAGGGGAGAACTAAAGAGGATCAGAGGCACCATCCCCCATCCCCCAAGACTAGAGGAGATTATAAAAATTAAACTATTACCAAAAAGAAAAAAAAAAGCACAGGCAAAGGAGAAAGAATCCAACCATATAGAGATATTATGGGAATAGAGAAGACTGGGCTTCATCTTCAGAGGAGGATATGGAAGCAAAGAAATCCTCTTCTACACCAAAGAGTAATGTCAAATGGTCACCTGCCCAAAAAGAATTCACTGAAGAACTTAAAAAAAGACTTTAAAAATCAAACAAGAGAGATTGAGGAAAAACTAAAAAAGAAAAAAAATCCAAGAAAAACAAGATTATGACAAGAAAGTCAACCAATTAGAAGAGGGGATCCAGAATCTTAAGAGTGGAAAAAGAAAAAAACTCCTAGAAAATCAGAATTGGGTAAAGGGAAGCTAGTAAAATTATGAGATCAAAAAAAAATATATAAAGAATGAAAAATAGAAGAGAATGTGAAAAATCTGTTAAGAAAAACAACGGCTCTGAAGAGCAGATCAAGAATAGGAAACATAAGAATAATCAGACTACCTGAAAGCTATGATTAAAAAAAAAAAGAATCTTGATACTATAAAAGAAATAATTAAAGAAAATTGTTCTGAAGCATTAGAACAAGAGGGGAAAGTAGAAATCAAAAAAAATCTACCAATCACCACCTGAAAGAGATCCTACGAAGAAAACTCACGGGAATATTATGGTCAAATTCTGAAACCCCCAGCTCCAGGACAAACTATTATGAGCAACAAGAAAAAAACAATTTTTACATATGGTGGCACCACAATCAGAATCACAGAAGACCTAGCAGTGGAGTCTTGGAATGCACTGTATCGAAGAGCAAAAGAACTGGGCTTCCAGCTGAAAATATCATACCCAGCTAAGCATAATTCTGAATAAAAAAACTGGACATTTAATGAATTGTCAGACTTTCAGGACTTTGTTAAAAAAAAAAAAAAAACAACCCTGAACTTAATGGAAGATTTGACATATAAGAGCCAAGAGAAATATAAGGTACACGCCAATGACCAATTACAAGGGACTCAACAAGGATAGACTGTTTACCTTTTATGTATATAAAATGTAAAACCTATGTCTAAGATTGTTATTAGTTATAAGGTAGCTTATAATAAAGATTGGGATTGACCAGAGTATGATATGACTTCAAAAAGTAAAACCATTCAAGAAGAGCTAAAAGTAATTATCTTATAGAAGGAAGAACCAATACAGAAGAATTAGATGGGGGAGGGGAGCTGTTAGTTCTGGAAACCTACTTTCATCAGGAATGAGTTTAAGAGGGGAAAATACATATACATCTAGAAGAGTATAAAAGTCTTCTAAATTTAGAAAGAAATAAAACTCTAAGGGAATAGGGAGAGGGAAGAGGATAAAGAAGGGATCTTTAGAGGGGAGTGGGAGGGAATAGGTTAAAAGGGGGATACAGAAGAGTGTTTCGATCAGCAGGAATGGGAGGATAAGGTGGGGATCTTTAGAGGGGAAGGGGGGGGCAATAGGTCCAAGGGGTATACAAAAAGGTGTTTTGATTTATGGGGAGGATAAGGGAAGGACTGTTGTGGGAAGGTAGGTTAAGTAATAATAGGAGGGCAAGGTAGTGGGTAGAAGAAAAGCAATAGGTCAAAGGGGCATATAAAAAGGTGTTTAAATTTATAGTAATGGGAGAATAAGGGAGGGATTGTTGGAGGTAGGGTAGATTAAGTAATAGGAGGGGAAGGCAGCAGGTACAAGTAAAGTAGAGGAGTTAGGAGAGAGGAAAAAAGAGATACACACAAACATAAAAACATAGATTAGGAGTAGAATCTCTTAGGGAAAGTATATGTTTATATATGTATGTACGTGTACATAACATATATGCATGTATACATCAATATTGATATATAAATATAGCCTTGCTTAATTGTAGCCTGGGGGGGAGGGAGGAGGAAGGGGGGAAAAAGAACAAAGTAAAACATATACAGCAGAGAACAAAAGAAAACCTACAAGAAAGCAAAAAAAGATGGACAGCTTTCAATATAATGCTTAGTATTTAATATATAGGCTTTCTTGAAATGGAAAGTTATTGCTATATATTCTGAATCCTCTAATATGTTTTGCTGTGCACATGGCATTTTTTAATTTTTAAATTTTTATATTTAAGTTTATAATGTTTCTTTTTCTTTTCTTATCATGTATTTAAGATTTAGTATTTGTCTAAAAAATTTTTTTAAATCTCTTTGACCAAGAATGAGTGATCAGGGTCACATTCCCCAGGGATGGAGAACCTGTGGCCTCAAGGCCACATGTGGCCCTCGAGGTCTTCAAGTGCTGCCCTTTGACTGAATTCAAACTTCACAGAACAAATCTCCTTAATAAAAAGAATTTCTTCCGTAAAACTTGGACTCAGTCAAAAGGCCACACCCAAGGACTTAGAAGCCCACATAGTTCACAGGTCTCCCTCCCCGCCCCCCATCCTCATTATAATATCCATTCTCTCATTACTTGTTAACCAATCAGAGTTAATTTCCACTCTTGGGGCATATAAAGTGTTGAGGGGGTTCTGTGAGGGGTCTTTGGGTCATGAGAGGTGGCCAGATGACCAATCCCTTTATTAATTATCTACTAGTCATAATTAGCACAATGATTGTTAATTACCCAGAAATTTGAACTTTTTATTTGTCACATTTTCAGTGACACAGCTTCCCTCCTCCAGTTCAAACATGGTGTAGGCCCAGGCCCCTCCTCCTTCCTTCCCTCCTACATAAATGCTTACTGATTGATTGAATCCAAAGCTATAACTAGGAGAAACAAGCCTAAGAGGAGAAAGCAGAGCCTAGAAGTCCTTTTCCAAGAAACCTACAAGTAAGCATCAGACAATGCTACTAAAGCTACGTACAAGGTTCTGGAACATGAAGTTCATTCCACAGCATGACTGGAAGAGGCATCTACTTTCTAAACAATTTAGAAAATAGATGGGAGTGAATGTAGTTGCATTTGGCACGCTCAGTGGAGAAAACAGGTAAGGGAAACCCATTAGGACATAGTGGTCTGGGTCTCTCTGTGTCTCACACTCACACAGTCCATGGGTTCAGAGCGAGAGCACTCCCAGCTTAGTCCCACCAGCTAGAGCTTGTGTTCCTCCTCCTCCATTATGTCCTTTAAAAGCCAAGTGCACCACTGTGGTACGGTCAGGCACCAGAACAGCCTACCAGAGGCAGACTAATTTGGACCAAAAGGGAGAAAGGTCAGTTGGTGCTTGTAAAGCATCCATTACAAAAAGTTACAAATGTGTTGTAAAATATATGCTATATGTTTAAAATACATACTTAGGAAAGCATCCTATAAATCAGGGCTGTCCAACCTTAGGTTATCTTAGGGCTGCATTAAAATAAAATAATTATTCGAGGGCCGCACCCAGAATAAAAAATACAGTACACTAATAGAAAGTGGGGGAATGCATGTCATCAATACGACAGGCGACTGCATGAAGCACAAAAGCAAACACAAACCGACAGCATAACAGTATAAAGGTAGGTGCATACTGACTAGTCTGCATCATACAGACAGAACGCATCCCACAGTTCGATTGAAAATTCTGATCTGCACATACACCTTTCACTGAGGTACACAGACTTTCAAGGCAGCTCTGGGCCTGGAGTCAGGAAGACCTGAGTTCAAATCCAGCTTCAGATACTTATTAGCTGTGTGACCATGGACAAGTCACTTAGCCTCCATCTGCCTCAGTTTCCTCAACTGTAAAATGGGGGTGGTAATAGCGTCTACTCTGACGTATTATTGTTCAGTCCTTTTAGCTGTGTCTGACTCTTCATGGCCCCATTTGGGGTTTTCTTGGCAAAGATACTGGAGTGGTTTGTCATTTCCTTCTCCAGCTCATTTCACAGATGAGGAAGCGGAAGCAAAAAGGGTTAAGTGACTTACCCAGGATCACACAACTAGCAAGTGTCAGAGGCCAGATTTGAACTCGTGAAGATGAGTCTTCCTGACTCTAGGCCTGGTACTCTAATCCACTGTACCACCCAGCTGCTCTGTCTTGGCATACAGTAGGTACTTAATAAATACTTGTTTCCTTCCTGTAATGAGACCTCATGAATATTGTTTAGAATAGAAGACGAGGGAAATTTTTTTTGGAGGGGGGACAATAGCAGTATCAGAGTTTCTAAGAAAGGGGTGGGAGAATTTTTTTCTGTTGCCATCAGTCCACTGGCAGGAGGAGAAGGAGTATAAAAAAAAACCCAACAACCAAAAAAATGCAGGTGACATAATCTTATTTAGCTTTTCAAAAAGCAATATGCCTTTATGACCTCACCCCCTCCCCCCATTCTGACTATTTCTTTTGAAATAACAAAGGGAGTTTTCCACTCTGTTTCTCATTTTCCTGGTTTATTTTCCCTACTGAAATTTTTCATTTATTTGCTTGTAAAGTTGAGACCAGAGAAAATGAAACAATTCAATAAAAGTAACTGATAATACAAAATATTCTTCTGTTTTCTAAGTTCTATTTAATGTCAAGTGGTGGGGGGGGGAGGAGGAACGGAGGGAGAGATTGAGAGGGAGAGAGAAGGGGAGATAAAAAAGGAAACTATTAGCTGAACTCTCAAGAAATAAAGATCATCATTCTTTTAAACAAAAACAATCCAAAAACACATAATGTTCTGCATTTAAGAAGAGAAAACCATTGCCAAAATTAACCATCAAAAGTAGTTTTCTTCTAGATAAAGTTTGCAGGCACAGGTGTCCCATAAATCTTTTTTTCCCCTTATTATCAAAGAAAAAAATCTGATTTTTTTTGGCCCTGGAAAGGAGGCAGTGTTACATCTCATTTTGTAGAAGAATGAATGCAGGACTAAATTTATTAAGTGCTTGCCATGTACCAAGAACTGTGTTAAGTATCTGGGATACAAATACTAGAAGGAAGGCAGTCCCTACCTCCTAGGACTGAGGTGACAAACCTGTGGCCTGGGGCTCACATGAGGCCCTTCAGGTCCTCAAGCACAGCCCTTTGACTGAATCCAAACTTCACAGAACAAATCCCCTTAATAAAAGATCTGTTCTGTAAAACTTGGACTTGGTCAAAAGGCCACACCCAAGAACCTAGAAAGCCACAAGTGGCCTAGAGGTCACAGGTTCCCCACCCCTGTCCTAGAAGATTACATTCTAACAGAGAAGGAACAACACATATTGGAAAGTGGTGGAAAGGGAGGGGAACTTTGGTTCTGAATATTCTGGAGAGGGTGAGGGGGAATAGATTGACATACCCAATCCGGGGACAATGGAGGAGTTGATCTAATCATGGTTTGTGGTTCCCCAACTGGAAGTGGAAGGGAGGGAGAGGAAAAACTGAGCAAATGACAAAGAAGCCATAGAGGAGGAAAGGAAATGAAGCATGGCTGGGGCTTTCTTGCACTAGTAGTCTGGGAGAGTCAGTTATCAATGGAGGGCTGATAGAGGACAACCGAAGCTTAAGTTCCTCCATGGCTCCATGGCAAGATGTCTCTTATAGCTTAATGGGGGTCTGGAGGAAGGGGCAGAAGATGAGAGAGAAACAACCCCATCTTAGGCTTCACATTTTAAGATTCTATGTCTAAAAACTTTCAAAGCTATAATGTATTTTAGCAACTTTAAGTACGAAGAGAGAGGTCTTAACGTAATTAAGCTGAAGTTTAAATCTAGCCAAGATTCCTCATTCCTGTTTATTGGAAGATGGGGGCTTGCTGACATTTAACAGATGGCCAAATAAGTATCCTTATTTTAAAAGAATAAAAACATAAGGAATCTAGTGGTTTGAGCTTATGAACTTGGGAAAGTCCCACTCAATACTCCCATCATATGTGCAACGATTTTCTTTGAAATTGTAGCTTCATGTGGTAAGAGGCACACAAAGCCAAGAGCAATGTCCAAATATTTAGTCATTTAAAAATATATTTTATTTCCTATCTTATACAGTTGCAAATCAACATTCCCATTATGTATGTAACAATTTTCCTTGAAGATAGAGCATCATGTAGTTGGAAGCACATAAAGCTATGGGGAATTTCCAAATACTGTCTTTTTTTTTCTTCCTTACAAATGCTTTATTCTTGATCCTTGTATTTAAGCTTTCATAGAGGTCCTATTCTGCTGCCTTCTTGTAGCATGGAGTTGATTCTGCAGTCTCAGAGCATAGAAGGTATGCCAGTGGTTTGCAGGTCCTACCAGGTTGAACCAAACTGTTAAGGATTTAGGGCATAGTCTTAGCAATACAAAGCATATGCCTAGTTTGAACAAGAGGACGAAAGCAATATGGATTATATTTGAAAAACTGTACAGTTATCCCTTCCATTGTGATTTTCCCCAATGTGGTTTTGATATATCACAGGTTGGCATAAAAAATTAATTGGGTATCATAGATTTAGATGGCCTACGCAACCATCTAGACAACCCTCCCCTTTCATAGATAAGGAAACTGAGGCTCATAGAAGTGAGGTGATTTGCCTAGTCACACAGTTTCAGAGTCAGGATTTGAACCTGGGTCCTCTGATTCCAGATCTCAGTACCCTTTCCATTTATATTAGGATGATCATGATATGTCACTGGAGCGGCAACCCACTGACTTAGTCCATCAGTACTCCATTATATCTTTCATCGGTACCAAATATGGACGAGCTAGGCCTAGATTCTTCTAGATTCTTCCTAGAGGAAGAAGAGAGCAAGATAGATTGTGTTTGGAAAACTATATAGTACTTTTAATGATACTCAGCTACTCACCTTACCACTATAACACATGTTTTTAATGTTGATCACTTTTCATTAATGGCAATGAATCATAGGACACATCTTAGACAGAGCTATGAATGGCTACGTATCACAAAATACCAGGAACAAAATTCCAAATGACCCAAAAAGGTGACAAGTAGGCTGTAACATATTACCAGTAATAACTTGGGCAGAAGAAGCAATGTAGAAGACACCATAAACATATATATGCAGAAAAGATGTTGAGTCAGTCATATACTGAGGGATAACAGGAAAGCAGATCATGAGCTGTAATAGAATCTAGGAAATATGGAAAGATCCAAAGAAATACATTTACAGCACTGGGTACATTCTCAATAGATGACTTGTGAGATGAAATAAATAAGAAAAGAGAACTCAAAATTCAATGAGCCAAGAACTATTATAACAAAAATTTAAAAACAGCAAAATTGTACAAACACATGATATTTCTTACTATAAAAATGATCTGGAAAACCAAGCTTGGAGAGACAAAGAGTCACTGGCTTGTCAGAAAAAAATAATTAAACAACCATATTCATACCATTTTTTGAGAAATCATAAAAGAAAACTACTTTGATGTATTAGATTCAGAGTACAAAGTAGAGGTTTAGAGAATCCAAATTATACCATTATATAGGAGTTCCCCAGGTTTAATTTACCCAAAAATATGATTGATAAGTTTTAGTAAAAGATAAGATATTTCAAGCAGTTAAAATAAGACATATCATACCACTAGAATCATGTAGGATTACATATCAGGAATGAGAAAAGAAAAGGAAAGGAAAGACTGAAATAAGACTTTACTGAAAAGCAAAGGAAAATGGCCTGTATCCAATACTGACAACCCACAAAGTTCAGCGTAACCTACTGGGGAAAAAAAGTGGATTTTTAAAAGGATCAATGACTTTCAAGCATTCTAGGATACTTTCTGAAATAAAAATACAAACTTTAGACCTATAAACTTTAGCATGTACAGCTGAAAAGGGCTAAGGAATGATCCAATGATTACATTCTGAAAGGCAGAGAAAAGACTTTAGTTCTTTGAAAGTATCACTCCCCTCTCACTCTTTTTTGGGAGGCAATGGGGTTAAATGACTCAACCAGGGTCATATAGCTAGTAAGCGTCTAAAGTCAGATTTAAACTCAGGTTCTCCTGATTCTAGGGCCAGCGCTGTATCCACCGGAACTGCCCCCAAAATATCAACCTTTCTAAGAGTCAGTAAAAAGACAAGGAAGATAGGTTCTGGGTTTGGGTGTTCAAAAAACAAAAAGGTGACAACAACAACAGCAACAACAAAAGGAATACAGGGAGGGGAAGAAAAGAAAGAAGAGGAGGAGAAATGAAATTGTTTTTTCCAATTGGGACAGCATCGATAAAGGTCATTTAAACAAAAAGGTGAAGATGGGGAGAAATGTGGTTCTCATGAACCTCACTTTTAACTGGTCTGGGAAAAAAGAAATTTAATAAAGAGAAAGAATAAAGTCCTAAAGTTTTGACAAAATCACAAAGTTTGACAGGGCTAGGACAGAAAGAGAGTTGATAGAGGAATTTGATTGGTGGGGTGGAGTCAAGGAAGGGAAGCTTCAAGAAATATAAAACTACAACTACCCAGGGCTGATTAGAAGAGGGGAAATGAACAGGACAAGACCTAGTCATCCAGATCTGGGCTAGAAGGGAAATAGGCAAAGGAGCAGACAGGATCTGAAGTTAAGCAATGTAAACTGCCGATGGCTACTATGGATTTCTGTCTTCTCTTTTAAAGGAAAAAAAGTCATAACAGGATATGATGGAGATAGAAAAATGATTATAATTATGGATGTTAATGAGATGAATTTGCTGATAAAATGAAGCAGATGGAAGAATGGATTAGGAAGAAAACACCAATAATTTGCTGCACATTAGAAATATTTAAAACCTGTGTGTGTGTGTGTGTGTGTGTGTGTGTGTGTAGGGAGGGTAGGAGAGAGAGAGGGGGATAAGGAGGAAGGGAGAGAGAGGAAAGATGGGAAAAAAGGAGGGAGAAACAGAGAGAGAGAGAAAGAGAGAGAATGAGAACTAAGGAGTTAGAAAGAGAGGGAACTAAGAAATTAGAGTAGATCACGTTGGCAAATAAAGACCTCATACTAAATATACAAAGGCAGAAATATTAAAATGTATTTTAACCAAACTATGACAAAATATGAATTATAACAAAGAAAATACAAAGGAAATAAACTTAAATAAAGATCAAGTAATATCCTAAATAATGAGTAAAGCAGGAAAAATTCTTATCAACAATAATGATATTTGGGAATATTAAAAATTATGTAATATACTAAAATTTATAATATGTGGCTAACTCAATCCTATGGGAAATTTTATGTCCCTAAATAGTTATATTAACAAAAAATAAAGAGCATTAAATTTGAAAAACCTGCAAAATTAACAAATATTCCTAAAACCTGCACAAAACAATAAATCCTAAAAATCAAAGTAAAGATCAAATTGAAAATACAAAACTAGTGAGCTAGTAAATAAATTTGAGTTGGTTACAAGATCATTATAATAGGTAAACCATTATTAATTTGATATTTTTTTAAAGAGGGGAAAGCTAAGTTAAAGAAATAAAAAATGAGTAAGGAGAATTCACAATGAAGGGAGGGGACATAAAAAAATTAATAGAAACTACTATATCAAATGACACATGAACAAAACTGAAAACTTAAATAAAATACATGACTGCCAAAATATGAAATATCCAGATTAACAGAATAAGAAATAGAAAATCTAAAACACATGAGTTTTAAGAGAGAAATTTAATAAGCCAATAATGACTTTCCAAATGAATTCTATCAGATGGTTAAGGATCAAATAACTCCTACTCTACATGAACTGTTTGCAAAAATACAGTAAGTTGGCATCCTTCCAAACTCTATGAGAAAAACATGTTTTCATACCCAACACAAGGACAGATAAAGCAAAGAAAAAACCAAAACTACAGACCAATATAATTAATGAATATTAATGCAAAAATTATAAAATATTACCCAAGAGGTTATGACAACATTCAGTAGTTTATTTGCTATGGGTTGGATTTGTACCAGGAATGCAAAGATAATTATTATATATTATATATTAATCATACTGAAAATAATAACACATGACTAAGTCAATAGATACAAAGTTGTCAACAACGGACAGCACTCATTTACATTAAAAAAAAGACCCCTAAAAATCACAGAAATAAAGGACCCTTACTAAAGACGATCTAAACAAACTTTTTAATCTAAATAGAAGAGCTGGTACCAAAGCAAAGAAATACTATAAGCTTTATAAAAAAGACCAAAGATGGCCATAGCCTTCTTTTACTTCACAAAGTGTTACAAATGTTTGCTATAGAAGAAACATAGTAAAAAATTAAAGAATTAAACACTGGCAAAGAGGAACCAAAAGTATCTCTATTTAGTCAATATGATGGTTTACTTAGATAGCCCAAAAGAATCAATTTAAAATTGAGATGGTAGTTTCAGTAAAGTAGCATGATACAAAATAAATTCAGAAAATTATCAGTTTTCTGTATCTCATTAACAAAATCCAGGAAGAGATAGGAAGCAAAATTCTATTTAAGATAATAAAAACAACAAAAAGATAAAGTCTAGGTCAACTAGATCTACAGCATTCTCCAAATCTATTAGTTTGGTAACTTGGTCAATAAATCAAGTAAGATTAGCCTGTCCTAACCTGTTCTTGACGAAGTTGTGCAGGGCTCTTGGAAAACCTTACTTCCTTTCATAGATGTTAACTAATTTCTCTAATGATCCATTCTAGCATTTTCCCAGGAATCAAAGTTAAATTCACTGGCCAAAAGTTTGCAGACTGTTCTCTTTTGTTTTTTGAAAGTCAGGAGATGTGCTCTTATCCAGAACTCTCTCATCATCCACTGTCTTCCATATGTCTTTGACAGTAGCTCAGCAATCACACCTGCCAGTTCTTTTAGGAACTAAAGGATGTCGTTTTTCCTGGG
Source organism: Trichosurus vulpecula (assembly GCF_011100635.1). Classification (NCBI taxonomy): domain Eukaryota; kingdom Metazoa; phylum Chordata; class Mammalia; order Diprotodontia; family Phalangeridae; genus Trichosurus; species Trichosurus vulpecula. The sequence continues at coordinate 188,197,532 of NC_050579.1, forward strand.
CCAGATGATTTGAATGCATCAAGGGCAACTAAGTTCCTTACTTATCCTGGGTATCAATTCCATCAGCCATCTTTGTTCTGTAATTTTCAGCATGATGGTTGTTTCCCTTGACGCAGAAAACAGAAGCAAAGCAAGCATTGCACAACTCTTCTTTTTTGTTTGTTGATATTTTATTATCGTCCAAATGAGGGGGCAAGGAGTGAACTAAAGGGCTTCTGAGATCCCTTCTAACACTAGAGCTATTCTATGTTGGAATATGTAGATATAGATAGGTAGATATATATTTATTTTTTTTTCAGGATTAAGAAATGAAGCCAAAAGCTTGTAAACTACTGGTTTGTTTTGCTGACTCTTTCTTGGGTTTCTGGTATTGAAAGTAGCGAATGGCCCTCTCTTATTAGAAATTTGAGAATATACTCACATATGGGTCAGTTGTTGATACCATTCACATATTGATTCTACTACTGGTATTAGAAAGTGAATGCTTCTGCCTCCAGTTTCTGAGTCTCTCAGATGGTTCTGGGCTGGTATTTCTATATGGTCACCCCCTTGAGTCCCATCTGTCTGTCTCTGAAGGCAGAATCAAAGTGAGATGGATTATGACTAATGTGAAAGTATGTTTAATATGAATGCGTAAGTCGAGCCTATATCAGATTGCACGCTATCTTGGGGAGGGGGAGAAAATCTGAAACTCAAAGTCTTACGGAAGTGAATATTGAAAACTAAAAATAAATAAATTTTTTTTTAAAAAAAGAGACAAAGTGAGATGGATTGGAATTCAAGGCAAGCTATCACACTGATCACTGACTGCTGGCAGAAAGTTTTTACTGTACTGCTGTGGAGCCAAGTTCTTTGAGTCCTCTTAGAGCTAAGGTAGCACCCAAATAGTTTTTTTTTTTTTAAACATTGGACTTTACCCGTTGTTTGACACAGTTCATGCTGTCTTTGTATGGCTAGCCTTGCTAGGGCAATGCTGATTAGTAAACTGAATGAAACTTTGGTGACAAGTATTGGCCAATCAAGTCTAGGGTGCAGAGTCATTTTGGAGAGAGATTCCTTCTATGTCCAAAGTGAATACATGAATAATATAATTACAACAGCAATAGACTTTGTGATAAGTATTGAGTATATTCTAAGCCTGTTTCATTTACATACTCAGCCCAGCACCTATAGTTGACAAATAGTTTGTTCAAGAAGAGTCAAAAAGTGCCCTATGTAGTTAGTATAGAAGATTATAAAAAACTGAGATTATAAATTTTATATACACAATAACCAATATTAATTCTCTCTAAATATTTTTATTGTTATCTTTTGTTTTTGTGTCATGTTTATTTCCAAATATATCCCTCCACTCACTCAAGGGGTTGTAACAAAGATTTAAAAAAAAACAGTCCTGGGAAATTGATCAACACATTAACCGTGTTCGATCCCAAATGCAATATTCTACACCCATTGTCCTCTGTCTCTGCATTGAAGGGATGGAGGGGCATTTAAAAACAAGTCTTCTCTCAGGCCATGTAGTCGTTATAATGGCACATTATTCAGTTTAATTTTGGTGTGTTTTCTGTTTTCTGTTGTAGTTGTGTCATTCTTCCTGATTCTATATCACTGCATCAGTCCACATGAATCTCATCTTGTTTCTCTGAATCCTTCACATTTGTTTTTTGTTTTTTTATGGCCCAGCAATATTCCATAACAGTCACTGGTCACAACTTGATTAAAGTATTCCCCTACCTGAGGGGCACCTACTTTATTCCTAGTTTTTTACTGCCACAAAAAGCACTATAATAAGCACTTAGAGGGCCCTTTTGGTCTTTGACCTTTTGTGGTATATGCTTAGCAGTGGGACCGATGAGTCAAATAATATGAACAATTTAGTCCCTTTTTTTAAAAAAGCATTGATTATGGATCTCTTTTTTGACAGACAGGAAACTTGGTTACATAAGTGAGTTCAATGACCGGCTGGAGCAAGAGTAAAAGTCAACAGCAAATGAACGGCAGAAGACAATGTGCACAGTTATAGCAGCTCTAATCTAACCTATCTGAATTAGTCATGGATTCTGAAAAATGGGAAATGAACAAAAGTAAAGACATTGACTTTTACTAATGATGTTGTCTTAAAGAAATTTAACTGATGTAAAACGGGAACTTAAATGAGGAAGGAAAGAAATAAGGATTTATTAAGTGCCTAATTATGTGCCAAGTACTATGCTAACATTTCACAAATATTCTATTTGATCTTCACAACAAGCCTAGGACAGAGGTGATATTATTTTCTCCATTTTCAATTTAGGAAATTCAGTTGAGGCACACAGAGGTTAGGTAACTTGTTTGGGGTCACAAAACAAATGATTGTCTACAGCAGGCTTTGAACTCAACTCAGTAGATAGAATGCTGGGTTTGGATTCAGGAAGACTCATTTTCAAGAGTTCAAATCCAGTCTTAGATACTAGCTGTGTAACCTTGGGCAAGGTCATTAACCCTGTTTGCCTCAGTTTCCTCATCTGTAAAATGAGCTACAGAAGGAAATGGCAAACCACTCCAGGACCCTTGCTAAGAAAATCCCAAATGGGGTCATGAAGAGTTGGTCAGGACTGAAAACAACTCAACCACAAACTTCCTGACTGCAGGTCCAATACTCTACTGCTCCACCTAGTTGCTCCTATTAGCCAGTGAAATGAATGAAATTCAATATAGGGAAAAAATCCTGGCTCTGAAGTCAAGGGACTTGAGTTAAAATTCTACCTCTAATGCTTACCATGTGATTGATTTTGGACAGATGACTTAACCTTTGTGGGCCTCGATTTTTCTCTTCTGAACGCATTGAACTAAATGGCCTCTAAGGTCCCTTCCAACTCTCTATCTATGATCCTTCCCAAGGAGAAAGATGTGGCCATCTGATGCATCACTTATTTGTAAAACATTATGGAAGGTGATAAAAGTTTATGAGCATGATTGTTTTGCGAAACAGCTAAATGCAGTTGAAGGGAAAATGAGCCTGAGGAGAACTTAGTGTGAGACCCAGAGACGTCAGAAGATTACATAATAATATTTGAAGATGAAGCTCTAAGGACAAATTACCGTGACATGGAACATATGTGCTGGCATTCCTGCAGTGATCTATTATAATCAACAGAAGTGGTATGCTAGAACATTTTGTTTTTTAACACATCAGGATGCAATATACCACGTGAGGCACTAGGACTTGAGTCAATAAACACTTGTCCAGGCCCTACTACATATTAGGCCTGGTGCTTGGGAAAAAAAGAGGCAAAAGATAGTTTCTGCCCTCAAGGAGCTTACAACCTAATGGCAGAGACACGGAGCAAATGAATATGTAAAAACAAGCTATATACAGGATAAATAGGAAATAATTATGAGAGGAAAGGCACTAGAATGAAGAAGAGTTGGGAAAGACTTCCTGTAGATGCGGAGGTTTCAATGTGGACTTAAAGGAAGCCAGGGAAGCCAGTACCTGGAGATGAAGACAGGGAGAATTCCAGGGATGGGGGACAGGCAGGGAAAATGCCTGAAGCTCAGAGATGGAGGGTCTTATTTCTAGAATAAGAAGGCCAGTGTCAATGGATCAAAGAGTATAAGTTGGGGAGTAAGGTATAAGAAGACTGGAAAGGTAGAAGGGGACTAGGTTATGAAGGACTTTGAAGGTCAAATATAGAATTTTGCATTTGATCCTGCAAACTGTCGGGAGCCACTGGTGTTTATCCAGTGAGGGGTGAAATGGTTGGAACTGCACTCTTGAGGCTTAATGGAGGATGAATTGCAGTGTAGAGAGACAAGGCAGGCAGACCCACCAGCAGGCTATTGTAGTAATCCAGGCATGGGGTGATGAATCTGCATTAGTGCTGTGGCATTGTCAGAGGAGAGAAGGGAGTGTATGCAAAGATGAAATTAAAAGACCCTGGCAACAAACTGGATGCGGAGGGGTGAGAGATAGTAAGGAACTGAGGATGACACCTAGGTTATATGAGCCTGAGGAACTGGGAGGATGACATTGTCCTTGAAAGTAACATAGAAGGGAGGGAAGGTTTAGGGGTAAAGAGAATGAGGTCCAAGTTAGACATGTTTATTTTAAGTTGCCTACTGGACATCCAGTTCCAGATGCCTGAAATGCAGTTGGCCATGCAAGATGTGAGGGCAGCAGAGAGGCTGGGGCAGGAGAGGCAGCTTTTAGAAACATTAGCATAATTAAATCCATGGCAACTGATGAGATCACCAAGTGAAGTAGCTTAGAGGGAGAAGAGAACAGGGTCCAGGACAGATCCCTGAGGGACACTTCTGGTTAGAGGGCATGATCTGGATGAGAATTTAGCAAAGGAGATTGAATAGAGATCAGAGAGACAGAAAGAAAACCAGGAGAGAGTGGTGTCCTGAAAACTTAGAGAGAAGAAAGTATCAAGGAAGAGAGGGTGATCAGTAGTGTCAGAGGCTACTGAGAGGCTGAGGAGAATGAAGACTGAGAAAAGGCCATTGGATTTGGCATCTAAGAGATCACTGGTAACTTTGGAGAGAGCAATTTCAGTGGAATGATAGGATAGGAAGTTGGATTGTAAGGGGTTAAGAAGAGAGAAGGTGGGGACTTCTGTTATAGATAGCTACTTCTAGAAGTTATGCCACAAAGGGCAGAAGAGATATAGGATTATAGATAGGATCAAGTGAGGGTTTTTTCAGGAGGGAGGAGACATGGGCATGTTTGTAGGTAGTAGAGAAGGAGTTATGAGGAGGGAAAGATTGAAGGAAGAAGAGAGAAGGGAGAGATTGAGAGTGACAGAGTGGCAATGACAGAGGAGCCAGTCTGTTGGAGGAAATGGGATGGAATGAGATCACTTGAATAGGTAGAGGGGTTAACCTTGGTAAGGAGCAGGGGTGGGGGAACCTGTTGCCTTGAGGCCACATGTAGCTCTCTAGGTCCTCAAGTGCAGGCTCTTGACTGAATCCAAACTTGACAGAACAAATCCCCATAATAAAAGGAAGGACCTAGAGGGTCACGTGTGGCCTCGAGGCCACAGGTTTCCCACGTCTGGTAAGGAGTAGGGCCACTTCATCATGTGAGACAGGGATGAAGGAGGAGATGAGGAAGAGAGGAGAAAAGGGAACTCATGGCAAATAGCCTCATTTTTTTTTCCTGTGACATGAGGCAAGGTTCTCAGTGGAGAGGGTTGGGGGAAGGGGAGCCATGGGAAATTAGACCAACTAAATAAATACAGAAAAAAAAAATTGTGCTGGGTGTGACATGTTTTTAAAGGTATCCAGGAAATAATTTTGCAAATATCTCAAATAGAGGAAACAGAGGATCCACACCTGATCTTCTTTATCTCAAATAACATTCCTTCTATTTCCTCTCTTTAATGAAAATCTGGCTCTTTCATCAAGACTTCTCCAGTAACAGAGCCAACACAATGATAGGCATAATCCTTGTTTCCCGCTACCACTTCCAGACTATTCCAATACTACTATCTTTCAGTGATTTTTCCTCTCCTGAGGGTTATTCTCCTTCCATTCATCTGGTCTACCAACCAAATTATTCAATCAATTTCTTTAATAATCTTAGTATCTCAACCAAAATCTTCCTCTGACTCATTCTTAGCTACGATCCTCAAAGACGTCAATGTTCGTGTTGATGACCCTTCTAACAACATGAGGAGATAATTCCTTAGCTTCCTCAAATCTCTCAACTCTCCCTTCTCCAACTCACTTCATAAATGTTCTTACATGGTCACACATTAAAACCTCACCATCTTTCAGAATTAAGCCACCTCTAGAACTTTAAAATTGGATTCTCCAACCAAAACCTCCCAATTTCTTCCACTCTCTCAATCTCATGAATCTTTCTTTCTACTCTTATCCTAACCTTTGTTCTGCTCAGTCATAGTGGATGGGATACTGGACTTGGGAGTCAGGAAGACTTGAGTTTGAAGCAAGACTCCAACCTTAACTGGCTGTGTGACCCTGGCAGGTCACCTAATTTCTCTAGCCTTAGTTTTCTCATCTATAAAGTTGGGATAATGCTTGTACCTTGTGTTGAGAGAGAATCTGAGGAGACAATACGTCATAAAAGGATCCATTAAGGAGATCTGAGGAGAGCCAGGAGAGTGTGGTATCTCTGAAGTTCAAGGACAAGAGAGATTCAAATAGGAGAGGGTGATCAAAAGTGATGAAAGCTACAGAGAGGTCAAGGAGAATGAATGTATGCTTAGAGAAACAACATTGGATTTCATAGTTCTGAGATCGTTCCCTTTTTCTTTTGATTTCACTGTGTCATCTGTCGTCGCCAGGATTATCCACCCATTCTCTTAGGTTCACAACCTTGTAGTTATCCTCAAAGGTTTGTTGTGAGGATCAAATGAGATAATATATTAGGTAAAGTGCTTTGCAAATCTTAAAGTGCTATGTAAATGCTGATCGTTATTAGTAGTAGCAACTAATTCACAGGGTTGTAGGGATAAAAATGAAATTATATGTATAGAAAAAATTTCACAAACCAACTACTACTACTACTACTACTACTTCTCCTACTACTACCACTACTACTACTCCTGATCTTGATCTCCCCCATTCTGATTTTCCTTATCATATCCAAGTTGGCTAAATTAATATTTCACTAGCTACGACTCAAGAATTTCTTGTCCCAATGATCTGCTATTCCCAGTGTGTGAGTCATTATTCTTAGGAAAACTGCACCAGATAATTTTTCATCTCCTGCCTCTGGGCTCTTGAATTCCACTGGAGAAAAATCACAAAAGTAATATGACTTCACCCACTCCAAATTCATGGTATGCGAGTCCTCATTACTGCTTTACAATTTCAATGTGTCTAAAATCAAATCCCCTATTAACTTAATTCTCCTTCTGATTTTCACTGTTTGTACAAATGCCAGCATTATTCATTCTCTCATGTTTATATCCTTGGGGTTATCCTTGCCTAGTTTCTCTTTTATCTACAGCACTAAGTCTAGAGTTAGGAAGACTTGAGTTCAAATTTGGCTTCAGGCATGTAGCTGTATGACCCTTGGTGAGTCACTTTAACCTCTGTTTGCCTCAGTTTCATCATCTGTAAAATGGGGATGATACTAGCACCTCCTCGAAGTGTTGTTGCGAGATCAAACGAGGTATTTATAAATGTTTAGCATGGTGTTTGGTACACAGTAAGTGCTATAAAAGTGTTAGCTATTATTCTTTATTATCCTCTCTTATTTCCATCCTGGTCCTATCAATTACAACCTGGAAGCAGCTTTGCCATCTCCTGTATTTTCACTGCTACCAACCTATGATGGATGCTTATTACCCCTACTCGGAATATTAATTGCAATAGCCTCCTACCAGGTCTTCTCCGATCTGTTTTCTCTCATCTGATCCATCCTTCATACCACTGCTGGAATAATCTTTCTCATTTTGAAATCTGATCATGTCCCTCCTCTGCTCAGAAACCTTCAGTAGCTCCTCACTGTCTGCCAATAACATTCAAATTCTTCTGCCTGGCATGATCAAAGTCCTCCAAAATCTGGTGCCATTCTACTAGGGTCATCTCATATTGTATTCCTTGGGTACTTTAGACTCCAGTCAAACTGGTCAGCTCTCTGTCCTTCAAAGATGTCCTGCATTCTTTTGCCACTGTGTGCATCCTTAGGCTTGGTATGTCCTCCCCCTATATCTATTAAACTCCTACCCACCTTTTCAAGTGCACCTGAGATGCCACCTGCTCCATTAGGCCTTTCCTGAGGGCATAGACCTTTACCCTCAGACTTTGTTGTGCAATTCTCTGTTGTATTCATTATGTAATATTGTATATTATAATTATCCCTACTTGAACTTTATCTCCCACCGGCCTATAAATTTTTTAAATGTCCCCCAGCACCTAACACAGTACTCTACACTTAGTAGGTGCTTAATAAATGATTGCAGAATGAATGATTGATTCTTGGAGAGCTTTACCAATTCTGACAATCATCAGGTGAAAGCTTCTATTCTAAGAATACTAGTCAGTATTTGGAATTTGATCATTGTGGGTAGGCTATCCACCAGGGATTGTAGGCCTATATTACTCAATAGATGGTCTTTGTGAGTTGCTGTGGCCAAAAAATTCATCACCCTGGTAAGGATGCTCTCTATATTTAGATGGGCTAGACCTTGAGGGACAGGGAGTTAAGACAGACAATTACTGAGCTTGTACTATGAATAACACATTTAAATAGCTTTGCTCACATAAAGAAGGTAAATATGTCATTTTACGGATGAGTAAACAGAGTTCACGGAGGTCAAGTAAGAGGTTAAAAAACAACAACAAAAATCCTTGCTGAAACGAGTCTCAAAAACACAATCAAGTCTTTGACTACAAATCAAGCACTTTTCTCAACACACTATACAAGCAACATCTGTCCCTTCAGTCAAACCTCAGGACAAGAATCACAGGCAAGATGATTGAGAAACATTACTCTAACATATTTAAAATACTTTATCCTATATTTCCAGTATAGTAGAGTGAGAAATATGTCCTCTGTCATGTTCCATAGAATAATCCTAGCTAATGCTGGCCAGCAATGAATAATAACTAATTCATTAGAGACCTCCTTATAACTCTATTAAAACAAATCATTTATTCTAAGTAAGGGATCCTGCCCTCATTAAATTTATTTATACAGGATCATATATCTAGAGCTATGAGAGACTTCTGGGGCCACCTAGTCCAACCATTTCACTTTATTGACAGTGTATATTGAGACCCAGGGAAATTAAGGCATTTGCCCAAAGTCGCTTGAATGAGAGGTAGACAGTGCTTAATGCTCCCTAAGTCAGGGAGAACACGTGAAAATTTCACACACCTGTTTTATCCAGTCTAGAAGCAAAGAAAATTGGTTTCCTTTGAATAAATTTGATTCAATAAACTTTTTAATTACATGTAATAGGATATAACTCAGGAATGTTATCTCCTTCCAGAGCACATGGAAACATTTAAAATTGCACCAGGGAAGAAAATTTTCTCTCTAGGTCTCTAGATAGTTGAAGAGAGACAAAGAAACCAGGCTATCTGCTGTTTCCTGAAGTGTACCTCTTAGGCCCGGTCTATTATCTTACCAGGCATACAAACAATTCCACTTTTATTCTAGGGCAGGGCCCACAAGATCACCCTGAGGGAAAGTTGCCAGAGGTCTTTTTAGAAATCAGTGGCAGCTTCAGCAAATGCCCAGAAAAGGGATTCAATTCTTGGTGTTGGTTTTCTAAGTAGCATCTGACAACAATGGTATAAACATTAGTCTTAGGAGGGGAAAGTCTTTTAAAATTCCTTTGTTTTTAACCACAATTTTAAAAAATATGCTCATTGAATCCCCGAACTATTTTAGGATTTAAAGCCCCTACTACAGGCTGCAGAGTGGAGGGGATAAAGTATTGTACTTAGAATTAGTATTAGCCAGGTGTGACTCTCTGACACTTTCTTTATACGTAGGGTAGGAGGGTTACGGACTGTTAACTATGAGTTTAGTGGTATAGAGAACTCCTAGGGAAGGACATTTCCTAACTTGTAAAAGGGAGACTATAAAAGCAGCCATCTTACAGATTGTTATGAGGTTCAAATGAAACAATATATGCAAAGCTCTTTACAAATTACAAAGTGCTATATAAAAATGAGTTATTGTGTAAAAATATTTGCAAATCTTAACGGGCTATAGAAATATAAACTCTTGTTATCTGTCTTCCAAGCAGGTGTTAAGTGCTATAACTTTACAGAATTTGGTCCCATGAATGATAAAGGAGGTGAGGTGGAAGATTCAATTGTAAACACTGAAATTCAGTTACCATCTGGAGAGGGGGAAAAAAGAAGTCAAAGCAAGCCTACCTTTTAAGAATATGCTCATTAAGTGAAAGACCATAAAAAGAAATCCTCTTATGTAACTGCAGCAGAATCCAACTTGTTCGGTGTCATTTTTTAAAATAGTAAACATGATGGGGCGCTAATGATGGACACCTAAAAGTCCCTGAATTTTCCCATACATTTCAGCAGCTCAGATCTCTGCTGTTTGCGAGAGGCCTCTGGCCCACCCCAGCCCACCTTGATTACTTAATTAGTTTAACTGACACTCCTTAATCCCATCCAGGCCCTTTTCTCCACCTCCAGACCACCCCAGACTATTTGCCACTCCTGGATCCCATCCAGATTTTCTCACAGTCTTTTTCTGTATAAGTACCAATTTTAACCTCCTCAAATGCTCATGATAGGGTTTAGACTGTGGGAACCCCCTTGAGCCCCACCCTGAATCCTCCCACTTGATCTTGCTTTTCAGGCCCAAATGGCCTAGCCTAGCCTTCCATTGTCTGGCTACTTCTGGATTGTCTTATGGCTGTTTCCCCACCTTTGATCCAAATCAAAATATCTATACCCTGGCTCTGTTATCCCAGCCCTCTGTTGTCTTTCATCTCCAGGTAGCCTTCAGCTATTTCCCACCCTGGAGGCTGACCTCACAGCAGTCACCCCAGTCTGCCCTAAACCCCTCCTCTAGTCATCCCAGACTACCTGACCACCCCTCAATATCTCCTACAATCTTTCTGTGTGTAAGCTCCATCTTGCCTCCATGAAGGCACACAGATTCAGTCTAGCTCAGTTCAGATTAGTCTGGCCCACTGGCATTAGCATCACAAATGTTCAGGCTCCCTAAGAGTCTACCCAATATGGCAAATCTTTAATAAACTTTTTCATTGGCTGAGAATGATGGGGTACTTGGTGCTTGGACCCTAATTCTAACATTTCTCCTTAGCCTCTGCTTGGGTGCCTGTGCCTGGACCCCAATTCTAAAATCACATCTCTCCCTAGCTTCAAAGCATTGGCTCTAGCAGATTCTCACCAGTTCAAGGGCAGCATGCCTTGGCAAAACACTTATCTCTCCTCCTGATACTGCGGCCAGCTGCAATATAGAATTTATTGGTCTGACTCCTTGTGTACGTGCTAATTGGCTGTGCACTGGGGTTCCTGATATGTATCCTAGACATAGTTAAATGTATACTCCCTTACATTCACCTTGTCTAACAAGACATTTGATGGAGGCCACCTGGATATTGCCAGTCAGCTGTGATCAACTGTTGACTTAGTGAAGGTTCACAGTCAAAACCATACCCTTTGGGCTATTTCCCAGTGAACTCTGGGTAAGATATCTGAGCAGTAGATACAAAAAGTTCTTAAAGTTCCTTTAAGAACTGACCACGCCTTAACCACTCCCTAATCCCATCCCAAAACACCTAATTGACAGGTTTCACACCCAAATTTTGTTCTTAAACTTTCCCTGTAGCCTTGTAAGGTTGCAGGTTCCCTAAGAACTCTTGCCTGCTGTAAAGCATAATAAAACTTTTGCCAGCTTGACATAGAGAATGCTTGAGATGGTGAATTCATTCTAGGCAAACTTGCTCTGAGAACTTTGGTTCGGGATTTCTGAATCCCTAGGTTGTTCCCCCTCAACAAGAAGGCTTGAGTTGAATTCATTTGGCAGGACCTGGCATGTCGGCATTTTGGGGTCTCGAGTACACCTCAAGTCCAAACCTCATCACTCAGATTCTTAAAATCTGGCCCACTTGTAATGGCATCACAAACAGCACAGACTCACTAGGAATCTCCCCCACCCCAACTGGTATCTTAATAAACTCACTACTTGGACTGAAAGAAGGCTCGAGTGGTCAAATTCTTTCGAGGCAGACCCTTCCCCTGTACCCTTGCATTTCGGGGTCCCAGCACCCTAGACCACAACAAACATACAGACCTGTCTCTTGGATTTAACGTCTTAAACACTCCTTAGTCCAGTAGTTGTAGCTTTTAACATGCACATGTGATCTTACCACAATGCCATAAGCCCACTTCTCTCCTAAAGGGAAAATACTGACCAGTTGCCTGGGTTTTTTGTACTAATACAGCAGATGGAAACAAAATTATCTGGAATCACATTCAATATTTGGGACTGGAGGGAGAAACAGATTCACAGGGCTTATTTGAGAATTAGAAAGGTAAAAAATAAGTACAATGCTCATTTGAACGATGGGATTATGGCAATGGTATTGTTTTTCTGGTTCTGCATTAGAATAAAATGAACTAACAACAGTCTTTCTCTCTCCCTCTCTGTCCCTCTGTCTCTGTCTCTCTCTCTATCTCACATCAATCCACATGTCCCAGTTAGTTCAACCATAATTACTAAGTTATCTCATGAGGACAAGTATCTGAACTCTGGGGTGTGAATTGTTGATGGATTTGATAATCAATGAGACTTTTACTAGAACAAGTTTTATCTGGTGATAACGTTATCTTGGGTAAATAACAAGTGACTTTTCCTTGACCCACTTAAGCATATATGGGTCTGTAATTTGTAATTCTTACTCCCAAATATTTAACTAGATAGAGCTATTGAATAACCAGAAGACCCTATTCTGTGGGATCTCCTTAGTTTGGCAAGAGAGATAAGAAGATAAAAGTCTAGAAGATGGAACAAATGGGACAGACCCCGAATCTTTTTGTTTTCCTGCATGTATGATAATTCATGACAGTACAATGCCTGTCTGACTGAGAGTTGAGCAACCAGGCATCTTGTTTAAGGGAACAACATTTTGGACAGAGGAAACAAAACAAGTGGGTATGGGAACAGGGTTCCAGCTGACAATAAGAATAGCTTCTGTGACATTTGAATAAATGGAGTGAGTTTCCTTTGGATGCTAATCCACTGTCGCCTAGGTCAGGTCTTAGTTGTGCATATGTAATACACAAAATCAGATCTACAATTTCATAGAAGCTCTCATTTCCTTCATGATGTGAAATACTCAGGGAGCACTACCTGCTTTAGGGATTGTGGGGAGACCAGTAATAAAAGGTTAGCACTAATTTCCTTTCACATTCAATTAAATGTTTCTGTATTTCCTTTGTTTTTAATGGCTTTAATGGCTTTTGCTTTAGCCAAGTTCAGGAGCCATTTTTCTTAGGTCCCCACCCTGACTTTTTGCTTCATGCAGAGCAATAGTCTACATGGGAGAAGCAGTTGGTGTCAAAATAAAAAGGAAAAGTTTGAAAAGTTACAAGGAGATTTATTTCATCTCCATTAGACAAATTTCTCCTTAAGAAGTTTTCTAACAGCTATCCAACAACAGAATTGGACTGCTTTTTGGCATGGTTAGTTTTACTTTGCTCTGAGTATTCTAGCAGAGTCTGGATGTCACTTATCCAATGGTAAAAAAAAAAGTATCCCTACATTTGGTGGGTTGGTGTTTGGACTATATAACCTTTAAATTTTCTTCTGAGATTCCAGATCTGTATTCTTAGTAGTAGAAGCTGGCCATAAGAACCTTTCATCCATTCTTACCAAGATTATTGTGTGGTTGTGGTTTCTCCTTGGTCCTCAAAGAGGACCATGACATCAGGGAGATGACAACATGACTTGCAATTGAATTTGATTTGAGTGAAGGAGGGCTGTGCAAAGTCACCAGCCTCACTTTTTAGTCTGGAGTCATCTCACCAAGACTATTAACCTCAAATGTAGGAATTTAAAAAGATGGCACTGATGAACCAGGGGCTTAGGAAAGGGGGGAAATTACATACACACACACACACACACACACACACACACACACACACAAAAATCAAAACTGAATGCTGTGAAATTATAAATAAACTTGACTCCAAATAAAATACCTGAGAAGGAACCTCTACCAACCTCTGTGCTGGGGTGAGGGACACTACATATAACGTCAGACTTTTTAGATATGTTGGTTAGTTTTGTTGAACTGCTTTTCCTCTCTATTAGAATACCTTGTTATAAGAAATGGCTCTCTGGGAAGGGGAAAAGGGAGAAAGGCATTGGGAAATATTAAAACAAAAAGATTAAAATTCATAAACTAACAAAAATAAAGAAAAGGTCACATTCTTGAATGTGAGGCATAGTCTCATAAGAATGTAAAAGGAAGTTTTTGTAAGAATGAGGGGAAGATACAGATGGGACTCCAGGAAGGCCTGCCTGTTGTGCTCACATCAAGAAAGCATCTTAGTAACTTCCATTTGAGTGAGAATTATGCATATAGTACATTTGGCCATTTGATACAAGTTGAATTTCAATAATCGTAATAAAAAACTAGCAAATGAAAGGAAGACGACTCAAGTTATTTTATGGCCTTGTCAATATAATCTTCTCAAAGTAATTACCTGTATAGAGAAACGTGTTTGTGTGTCCTCCCACTACGACATCCACACCTTTCACCTTTTGAGCAATGAGTTTATCCATTTCAAAACCTGAGTGGCCCAAGGCAATAATTTTGTTCACTCCATTCGTTTTCAGCTTATCCACTTGGGTCTGCAAGGAAGGGATTTCATCCTCAAATACCAAATATCTTCCTAAAAAAGGAAACAAAGTGGATATTGATTATTTAGTTTTCAAACTGTATCCAAGGTGTCATTTTTTTTTCTGGATCAGATGCACCAAGATACTCATATGAACAGTGACGGATGGATGGCACTGACCTATGATTTTACTGGGGTAGGGAACTCCCAAGGAGGAAATCCCTTCAACTTGTATCGAGGCTGTCATCACCTCTGCTACTTCTAGTCTAAAGAGAATAATTGCATGGAGTACTGAAAAGTTAAGTGACTTGCCCAGGGTTAGACAGTGTTTCAGAGATAGATTTTGAATCCAGGTTTCCTGGGTTCTTCTAGGACTCTGAAGCTGGCCCTCTATCCACTATACTACACTTCTTCCAAATTTGCAGTAATGAGACCTCTGATTTTTTTTAAGAGGAGGGGACAGCTAGGTGGTGCAGTGAATAGAGTACTGACCCTGGAGTCAGGAGGACCTGAGTTCAAATCCGGCCTCAGACACTTGAAATACTCACTAGTTGTGTGACCTTGGGCAAATCACTTAACTCCAATTTTTCTGCCCTCTTCCCTCCAACTGCTCCTCTCCCTGCCAAAAAAAAAGAGGAGGCAGTTGGCAGTGCAGGGGATAAAGGAATGGACCTGGAGTCAGGTGGACCCAATTTCAAATCCAACCTCCGATACTTACTAGCTGTGTGACCTTGGATAAGTCACTTAACCTCTGCAGCCCTTGGTTTCCTCAACTGTAAAATGAGGATGATAACAGCACTTAACTTGCAGGGTTCTTGTGAAGATCAAATGAGATAGTATTTGTAAAAAGTGCCTAGCACAGTGCCTGGCACATAGTAGGTGCTATTTAATAATACTTTAATTTAATTTAATAATCTAATAATAATAAATGCTTATTCCCTTTCCCTTCTTCCCCAAATTCACAAAAACCTTCAAATAATATAATTAACAGTATACAAATGAGTCCTCTTTCTTCTCTCCCTTCTTTCCCTGGGCAGGCTCATCCACTTGAACTATCATCTCCATGTGGTTGATTCCCACATCATGTTTTTCTAATGTTATTTTAAAATAATAACAATAATGGTGTTAAGAATAATTTACATTTATATAGCATTTGAAGGATTGCAAAAGAATTTTATGTCCACAAACAACCGTTTGAGGTAGGAACAAGCGAAAAAAGTGAAAATTCCCCCAGAGTGTATTCAGGTTCTTCATGTCAGGAGGAAGCCACTAAAACAAGGGGTACATGGAAGAATTAAAATTTTCAGAAATGGATCAGAGAAACAATCATTCGGGTAGACATTTCTTTTCCCTCATATGTGTTTTTGAGAGGTGGGCTGATTAAACAGGAAGATCACTGGATTTATAAGAACTGGCTAGATTCAAGTCCCAGGTCTGGAACTACTAGATTTGTGATTTTGGGCAAATAGCTTAATCTGAACCTCTGGTTTTTATCTGTAAAATGGGGCCAATAATAGCTGAAATTCTTATTTTGTTTTAGGGTTTACAAAACAATTTACATACATTATCTCAATTTGATCCATACAATGTTCTAGTAACTCTACTATCATCATCCCCGGTTTACAGATGAAGTAACTGCAATTATGAAATTCATTTTACAGATTAAGAAAGAGGTTAAATGGGGGTGGGGCAGGGCAGCTAGGCAGTGCAGTGAGTAGAGTACCGGGCCTGGAGTCAGGAGGACATGACTTCAAATCTGGCCTCAGACACCTAACACTTACTAGCTGTGTGACCTTGGGCAAGTCACTTAACCCCAATTGACCTGCCTTCCTCCCTCAAAGAAAAAAAACAGAAAAAAAAGAAAGGGGTCAAATGACTTGTCCATGAACATAAATAGCACTTGGAGGTGAGAATCCCAACCCAGTTCCCTCCAGATTCTAAAACCAGTACTCGCCCCAATAAAGAAACAAACAAAAACCTCCAACTCTTCCCCATTAATTGAGGATTAAGCTAATTTTTGTTTTGTTTTGTTTTTCTTCTAAAATATTTTTGATGCTGTTTCTCTCTTTTTTAAAATCATTATTTATTTATTTAATATTTTTAGTTTTCAGCATTAAGTTTCACAAGAGTTTGAATCACAGATTTTCTCCCCATTTCTACCCTCCCACCCACTCCAAGATGGCATATATTCTGATTGCCCCGTTCCCCAGTCAGCCCTCCCTTCTGTCACCCAACTCCCCCCCATCCCCTTTTCCCTTACTTTCTTGTAGTGCAAGATAGAGGTTTATGCCCCATTGCCTGTGTATCTCATTTCCTAGTTGCATGAAAAAACTTTTTTTTTTGAACATCTTCTTTTAAAACTTTGAGTTCCAAATTCTCTCCCCTCTTCCCTCCCCACCCACCCTGCCTAAGAAGGCAAGCAATTCCACATAGGCCACATGTGTATCATTATTTGAAACCCTTCTACAATACTCATGTTGTGAAAGATTAACTATATTTTGCTCCTTCCTATCTTATCCCCCTTTATCCAATTTTCTTCCTTGACCCTGTCCCTTTTCAAAAGTGTTTGCTTTTGATTACCTCCTCTCCCTATCTGCCCTCCCTTCTATCATCCCCACCCCCCCTTTTTTATCTCCTTCCTCCTTCTTTCCTGTGGGGTAAGATACCCAATTGAGTGTGTATGGTATTCCCTCCTCAGGTCAAATCTGGTAAGAGCAAGATTCACTCATTCTCCCTCACCTGCCCCCTCTTCCCTCCCAACAGAACTGCTTTTTCTTGCCACTTTTATGTGAGATAATTTACCCCATTCGATCTCTCCCTTTCTCCCTCTCTCAATATATTCCTCTGTCATCCCTTAATTTGATTTTATTTTTTTTAGATATCATCCCTTCATATTCAACTCACCCTGTGCCCTCTGTCTATATATATATATATATATATATACACATGCATATCTACATACACACACACACACACACACACACATATATATGCATATTCTCTTCAGCTACCCTAATACTGAGGTCTCATGAATCATACACATCATCTCTCCATGTAGGAATGTAAACAAAACAGTTCAACTTTAGTAAGTCCCTTGTGATTTCTTTTTCTCATTTACCTTTTCATGCTTCTCTTGATTCTTGTGTTTGAAAGTCAAATTTTCTATTCAGTTCTGGTCTTTTCACTGAGGAAGCTTGAAAGTCCTCTATTTTATTGAAAGTCTATATTTTGCCTTGGAGCACTCAGTTTTGCTGGGTAGGTGATTCTTGGTTTTAATCCTAGCTCCATTGACCTCCGGAATATCGTATTCTAAGCCCTTTGATCCCTTAATGTAGAAGCTGCTAGATCTTGTATTATTCTGATTGTGTTTTCACAATACTCAAATTGTTTCTTTCTGGCTGCTTGCCGTACTTTCTCCTTGATCTGGGAGCTCTGGAATTTGGTGACAATTTTCCTAGGAGATTTCTTTTTGGGATCTATTTGAGGAGGCGATCGATGGATTCTTTCAATTTCTATTTTGCCCTGTGGCTCTAGAATATCAGGGCAGTTCTCCTTGATAATTTCTTGAAAGATGCTGTCTAGGCTCTTTTTTTAATCATGGCTTTCAGGTAGTCCAATAATTTTTAAATTCTCTCTCCTGGATCTATTTTCCAGGTCTGTGGTTTTTCCAGTTAGATATTTCACATTGTCTTCCACTGTTTCATTCCTTTGGTTCTGTTTTATAATATCATAATTTTTCACTAGCTTCCACTTGCTCCAATCTAATGCTTAAGGTAGTATTTTCTTCAGTGGTCTTTTGGACCTCCTTTTCCATTTGGCTAATTCTGCCTTTCAAGGCATTCTTCTCCTCATTGGCTTTTTGGAGCTCTTTTGCCATTTGAGTTAGTCTACTTTTTAAGGTGTTGTTTTCTTCAGTATTTTTTTGGGTCTCCTTTAGCAAGTCATTGACTTGTTTTTCATAGTTTTCTCACATCATTCTCATTTCTCTTCCCATTTTTTCCCCTACTTCTCTAACTTGTTTTTCCAAATCCTTATTGAGCTCTTCCATGGCCTGAGACCAGTTCATGTTTTTCTTGGAGGCTTTTGATGTAGGCTCTTTGACTTTATTGACTTCTTCTGTCTGTATGTTTTGGTCTTCTTTGTCACCAAAGAAAGATTCCAAAGTCTGAGACTGAATCTGAGTGTGGTTTTGCTGCCTGGCCATGTTCCCAGCCAACTACTTGACCCTTGAGTTTTTCATTGGGGTATGACTGCTTGTAGAGTAGAGAGTACTTTGTTCCAGGCTTGACGGGATGAGCTGTTGTTTTCAGAGCTATTTCTATACAGCCAGCTCTGCCACAGCTCCTCCCCCAAGAACCACCAACCTGGACTGGACTCAGATTTTAAGCAGGCTCTGCACTCCTGCTGAGATCTGCCACTTAATTCCTCCCACCAGGCGGGCCTGGGGCTGGAAGCAACTGCAGCTGTAGTTCTGTAGCTAACTGCGACCCCCTTTCACTTCCTGCAGCTTTTCCCACTAACCTTCTCTGTTGTCTTTGGTGTTTGTGGGTTGAGAAGTCTGAAAACTGCCACAGCTCACTGATTCAGGGTGCTAGGGCCTGTTCTGCCCAGCTTCTGGTCTGGTTGGCAGGCGCAGCCCACGCTTGGCTCTGCTCTGCCCTGCTCCCAGCTCCGAGTGTGATAGACCTTACCCAGCAACCATCCAGGCTGTCCTGGGCTGGAGCCCTGTTTCCCTCTGCTATTTAGTGGGTTCTGCTGTTCTAGAATTTGTTCAGAGCCATTTTTCATAGGTGTTTGGAGAGCCCTAGGCAAGTCCCTGCTTTCCAGCTGCCATCTTGGCTCCGCCCCCTGATGCCACTTTTTCAATAGTCACATCCCAATAACTCGCCCAACTTAAATAATAAAAGACTCCTCAATAAAACAAATAGAGTCGAGCAAAACACCAAAGTATCTATTCATTTTTAAATGCCTAATAAGCAACCGGTTTTGCAGTACTGAAGTTCGGTGCAAAGACTGGGGCTGGATATATAGATTTGTGAGTCATTGGCATATAAACGATATGGGGAAGCTAGGTGGTACGGAGGATAGAATGCCAGGCCTGGATTCAGGAGGACCTGAGTGCTAATCCAGTCTCAGACATTTACCAACTATATGACTCTGGGCAAGTTACTTAATCACCATTTGACTCTGTTTCCTCATCTGTAAAATGAGGATAATAATAGCACCTACCTCCTAGGGTTGCTGTGAGGATCAAATGAGATAATAATTGTAAAGTGCTTTACACAGTTTGTGGCACATAGTTAGTATTATATAAATATTAGTCCTTCCTTCTTCCTTCCTCCCTCCCTCCTTCCTTCCCCACTCCCTCCCTTCCTTCCTTCTTTTTCTTCCATGATAATTAAACTCATGGGAGCTGATAGGTCACCAGGAAAGACAGTGTAGAGAATGGAAGAGGGCCAGGATGGAACAAAGGGCATATTTAGAGGAGTTGGTCTTGGTAAAGGTTCCCTTCATTGTTAGAGACTAGGAGGAAGAAAAGGGAGTAGGGGATAATGTCAGAAGGTTTTAACATGATGAATAGAGATGCTCATGTTGAACAGTCTCAGTTATCTCAATAATGTAAGAGACAAGGTCCTTAGTTGTAAGAGATGGAGAAGGGAAGGCTTGGGAAGTTTGAGAAGAGAAGGTCTGGAATAGCTTATGTGTAGAGTGGGCTAGGGAATTAATTAGGGAAGAAACTATCTATATTGTACATATTTTGTATATGCCTATATATGGACATATTGTTTCCCTCAGCTAGATTATAAGCTCTTTGTGGGAAGGAACTATATCACTTTTGCCTTTTCTATCTCCAGCACCTACTGTAGTACCTGGAACAAAACAGGTGCATAATAAATATTTGTTTGCTTGCTTCATTGACTGTGGGCAAGTCAGTCAAGCTCTTTGAGCCTCAGTTTCCTCACTTATAAAATGGGAATAAAAATACTTTCATTGCACTACATAACTCCCAGGGTTGTTAAAAAAAGAAAAAATATTTTGTAAACTTTAAAGTGTTACATATTAAATAAATTATTATTACTTTCATTTTTTTTGGAGGGGGGAAGGCAGGGCAATTGGGGTTAAGTGACTTACCCAAGGTCACACAGCTAGTAAGTGTGTCAAGTGCCTGAGGCTGCATTTGAACTCAGGTCCTCCTGACTCCAGGGCCAGTGCTCTACTCACTGCGCCACCTAGCTGGCCCTATTACTTTCATTTTAATGAGAGAATATCTGACATGGCAGACAAAATAGCTAATGCATTAAGCTAGGTTACCTTAAAAGAGGCATAGTTTCCAAAACAAGGTATCTTCTACAGTACTTTGTCTTAGTGAGGGCACACATAAAATATTGTGTTCAGTTTGGGTCATCATATTTTCAGAAAGAAAACAAATCCTAAAGGATGCTCTAAGAAATACTGATAGGATGGTCAGAAGCCTTGAGAATATGCATGAGGGTTGGGTGAAGCCAGTGGAAATATTTAGTCCAGAGAAGAGGAGACTTTAGGGGAGGCATGATAATTGACAGTCTGAAAGGCTATCAAGTGGTAAGGGAACTGGCCTTGTTCAGCTTGTCTTGAAAGGACAGAACTAGGAACAATGGTTGCAAGTGGTAGAAGGACAAATTTAGGCTTAATGTAAGAAAGGAATTCATAGCAACTGAACTATTTTCAAATTCCCGTTCCTTGCTCAGAATGGATGGCAACTCCTCTCAAGGAGCTACATACATAATGACAGCTCAAAGCAGAGTTGGCTCCTATGTGAAGTTAATTGGTCCACTCTGTTTATAAAACAGAGAATTTAATTTTGTAAATCACAGAACCACAGAACTGGAATGAAGTTGGAATGAAGTTGGAATGAACCTTAGATGGATAAGGACAAGAATGGTCTTCTTCCACTTTGTATTACACTGGAATAGACAACGCTCCTATTTATGTCAACAAAACAGTTCTATAAGCAGAGCAAATGGTAATAATTTTCAGGTAATACCTATATATCTCCACAAAATTAATTCTGTCAAGACATGCTACCTTAAGTCAAATAATGTTCGCAATAAAAGGAAAAACTACCTGGTTTTGAAAGGACAGGGGTCTCCTTGGAGGTATACCCAACGATTCCCACTTTCTCTCGACCAACATTCAGAATTTTGTATGGAAGATAATATCCAGATATTTGAGATGCAAGTGGTTCCTTGGCTTTAATATTAGCACTGAGAACTGGAAACTTGACTTCCTTAAGTAATGGATTCAACAGTCCCTCCACTCCATTATCAAATTCATGGTTTCCCAGGGCCTGGTAGAAAATGAAGAGAGAAAAAAATAAATTAGGTCCTTCGGAGTCAGCACTCTCAGTATTTAAATAATTCAAGGATACATGGTTTAATAAATTAATAACAATAGCTGGCATTTATATTGCTCTTTAAAGTTTGCAAAGCACTTTCCACATCATCTCATTTTATCTTCACAACGACCTTGAGTTGCCCAGGGTCACACAGCTAATATATGTCTGAGGCAGGATTTGAACTTAGATCTTCCTGATTCCAAGTCCAATACATCATCTATTGTACCTCCTCACTGCCTAGTAGGAGTGTACCCCTCACCAAACTAGATCACAGCCCCTCCTCACATATACAAGTCACTGATATACAGGCTATAACCTGGATTGTACTTGAATGAAGCCGGATCAGTTTCGATTCAGGGTTGCCTTCACACCACAATGAAGCATCAGTAAAGTACTTCGGTAGAAAACTACCTAGGGTAAAATTTTAAAATATAAAATGCAAGAAAATATACTTTGAGTACTGCTTGCTATTTAAGTGTGAAGTTTTGACTTCTTACTCTCAAGACGTTCTCTTCCCTTCTGTAAACCTATTTGTTGTTGTTTTAAAATGTACCAGTGTAACTCTCCAACTACCATGAAGGTCAGGGAAAATCAACAGGACTTTGATGGAGGGTATGTATCATAACACCTAGGGCAGCTAGGTGGTGCAGTGGATAGAATGCTGGGTCTGGAATCAGGAGGACTTGAGTTTAAATTTGGCCTTAGACACCTACTAGCTGTATGACCCCGGGCAAGTCATTTAACCCTGTTTGCCTCAGTTTCCTCATCTATAAAATGAGCTGGAGAAGGGAAAAGCAAATCACTCCAGTATCTTTGCCAAGAAAACCCCATATGGGGTCACAAAAAGTCAAACGTGACTGAAATGACCCAACAATAATATCATGACCCCTATGTCCTTCATATTAGCAGCCTCACTTCCGCCCTATAGCATCTTCCCTCCATTGTCTCTTCCCTAGTATTCCCATATAGTCCTGGAAGACTTTTACAGAAGAAAAAGAAGATCTAGAATCAATAATAGTGATGAAGGAGGAGACACCGGCATTATTCTTATTTAAAGACTTGATAACCAGCAGTTTTCTTGAGCCATCTCAGAGTTAAATTTATTTCATTTCAATGGAATGACTATATTTTTTTCCAAATTTGTGAATCCACAGGGGTTCTCTTGACCTGGGTTGGTTTCTAATTCTTGTAAGGCTTTCCCATATAATGGTCAGGGAAATGGAATTTAAAGGGAAATAGCATTCCCTTTCTTATTTATGAAATTCACAACTGGAAAGAACATTAGGGAACACCCAACCCAGTTCTCTCATTTTAGAGATGCAGAAGCTGAGGAGTAGAAAGGTTTCTTCCCTGAAATCACGTAATCAGCTGGTGGTAGAGCTAAAACTGAAATCCAAGTATCCTGACTTCTGGTCTAGTAGGTTTTCTTCTCTACCACACTGTCTCTCCTTCTGGCAGCTTTGACATCACTTTCTGTAGTGCAGTAGATAGAGTGCCGGGTTTATCTTCCTGAGTTCAAATCTGGCACTTAATAGCTGTGTGATCCTGGGCAAGTCACTTAACCCTGTTTGCCTCTGTTTCTCCTCTATCAAGTGAGCTGGAGAAGGAAAGGCAAACTGCTCCAGAATCTGCCAAGAAAACTCAAAATGGGGTCAGGAAGAGTTGGACGTGACTAAAATGACTGAACAACATTGTAGAGTAGAAAGAGTACTTCGTCTAAAACGAAAGGATCTAGGTTCAAATTCCACCTTTAGACCTCCAGTCAAGATGGCTACCTGAATGGAGGCCAGAAGCCTAGCTCCCACATACCTACCCCAGCAAAAACCTAAAAGTAGTATCAAACTGAATAATGATCAAGAAAAACAAAGTGAAGCTATAGTAAGTGACTTCATCTACCCTTTTTGTTGATATTCAGTCAGTTTCGGTTGTATCAGACACTTTGTGATTCCATTTGGATCACACAGTGGTTGCTATTTCCTTCTACAGCTCATTTTACAGATGAGGAAACTAAGACAAACAGGGTTAAGTGACTTGCCCAGGGTCACACAGCTAAGAAGTGTCTGAGGCTGTATTTGTGTAACAACAATGTTACTTGCAGCTACTGTGGCTGTGTAAGGCCAATAACACCAGAAGGACTGCTGGCACAGATTCTTTGATATGCTTTTCTAGGGAAAGCAACTTTAAGGGGTTTACAATCTCACTTTAATTAAATACACATATATCATTCACTTAGTTCAGGGGAAAAAGTCAGCCCCCTGAACTTCAGAGCAAACACAAACAGAAATTACAGAGAAAATATAAACAGAGCAAATAACACAAATCAACAGACAGGCTTCGAGCTATATGATCAAAGCTATACATACATAGTTACCAGAGAGAAAAACACCAACATCTGGATTTTCAAAGCCGGGGGACTCCTTAAGGGCTACCCAGAGTCTCCACACCAACACTCTTCCAATGAGTAGGCCTCCAAGCAAAATGCTAATCTCTCAGAGTATATATACACTTCTTTAGAGTCAGAGCAACTAGGCCTTCCTGTGACTTAAGCAGGTCATCAAAGACTCTTGATTGAAACAAAGGCAAGATTCAATCAAAGGCACTTGATTGCCTTAGTGCTGAGAAGCACTCTAAAACAAAAAATAGCAAAAAGTCCCACCCTGCTTGCCATTACAATTTGAACTCAGGTCTTCCTGACTCTGGGCCAGGTGCACTAGCCTAAGACTACGTAAAGTCAGCCAACAGGTTATAGTCAATGGAGAAGTGGCCTGCCAGAATAGCCAGCACTTGTATAAGCAAACGAGACTGAATCCTTGCAGAGAGATCAGAGATACCTATAAATTAGTGGGGAGAGAATCCATAAGGAGGATGTGGAAAATTTAACAAAATCACAAGTTGGATCAAACACAAAACAGAATATTAATGTACTATCAATATGAAAAACAGAAGGTACAAAAAGGGAACGAATTGAAAATCAAGCTTCTTGGCAAAACTGGAAAGTGGCGGGTCTGAATGTGATCCATAATTATTGGCTCAAATTCATCACTATAGTCCATGAATTACTAGCAAAATGTTTGACCAGTTCTTCCTCACTGATGTAGTCTTGATCCCCTCTTTCTTAATAGAAAGTGTCACATTTAATAGCAAAAGATGAAAATACCAGCAAGCCCTAAAAATATAAGACAATTTTACGTACTTTTATACAAAGCATTCATAGCTTGTATCCCTCAATAAACAACAAACAGGCTGAGGAGCAAAAAGGGTGTGACACAACACAGGGGTCTAAAGAGCAAGTCATTATCAATTTGGTAATTACTGAACAAAGACTTTCAGATAAAAGTGCTGTAATATTTATTACTGATTATGGCAAAGCCTTTGACCTGGGACTGCCCTAATGGCTTAGTCATTAGCTGCAAATATATACAGTAGATACAGCACAGCAAGAGAACAAGAGTATTTAATGCCCACATTTAAAACTGTTCTCTATTCAAAACACATCACCAATACAATGTTAGGAACAACTGATATAAAACTTGGCATCCTCTAGGGTCACAGTGTAAATCTGTTATGGTTCTTTCTAACCTTAAATTCATTATAATCCTTCCTGAATAGAATGAGGTATGGCTTTCAAGTCAAAGAGGGAGTTTTCTTAAAACATTCTATTATTTTTTTTTTTGCAGGGGGGAAAGCAGGGCAATTGGGGTTAAGTGACTTGCCCAAGGTCACACAGCTAGTGTGTCAAGTGTCTGAGGCTGGATTTGAATTCAGGTCCTCCTGACTCCAGGGCCGGTGTTCTTCTCACTGCACCACCTAGCTGCCCTGAAAACATTCTATTATTTACTTGATGTACTTGGATGACAAGTTATGTTTCCAGGGAATACTTTCTCTAGTAACATCAAAATTTTTTTGACTTGATAAATGTAAAATTCTTAACATGTTTCAAAAGAGAATAGACTGAAGGCTTTGAGTTTGAATCTGGAGGTCACACTATATTAATAGATTAAAGTGATACAAATATCAGGGTATATTGAATATAAGGTTATCAGGGAAAAAGCTGAGGCTGTTTTTATTGAGACTGATTTGAATTCTGAAGTCAAAGCTTAATGGGAAGAACATTTAGATTAGACATGTATATCATACCATATACTTTTGCCTACAACTCCCGAGATAAAACTTTTATCTACAGAAACTCAAGAATGGTATTTTAAATATATGTTTTCATACTCATAATTGCCAAAATGAATAGAATGGAAAACTTTCAAAATATAAAGATGCAGCAGAAAAAAATCAAAACCTTGTGGGAATAGCACAAGATGCTTATTTTCTTTTGTCTTGTCTGCTCCTGGAGTTGACCCAAAGATGTTTTCAGGGAGTCCACAGATTACCTTACATCCTTGTACTCTTATTCAATTACAAAACAATAGTCATTTTATCCACATATGTAACAGCCTAAAGATCATTAAATAGAAAAGAATAATGACAAGAAAGGAACCTGTTGTTGGGTGTTCCCCATCAAAAAGATAAGAATAAGGGAACAATAAAAACATTTACATCTAAAATTTTGATTTTGAAAATCTTTACACATATAGAGACTTTGCAGGAAAAATTAAAGCTTCACGGATGCACGATGAGATGGAAGTCAACCCTGTCATTCTGTCTACTACTGGAGCAGACCCAAAGATTTTTAGATGAATCTACAAAAAATGACCTTGCAAACCAATACTTTTATTCAATTGCAAAAAACCATCATTCTATCCATCTGCATAATACTCATTAAATACGTAAGGAGAAAAGTACAAAGATTCCACTAGTGGATTTACACCCCAAGAAGACCATTGACAAGAAAGTCCCTATCTATACCAAAATATTTATAGAAGCACTTTTTGTGATAGCAAAGGATTAGAAACAAAGTAGATGTCCATCAGTTGGAAAATGGGTAAACAAAATATGGTATGTGCGTGTGAGGAAATATTACTTTATCATGAGAAATTATGCATGTAACGAATAAAAAAGTGTGGAAAATCTACATGATCTAATGCAATGTGGAAATTAGCAGAGCCGAGAAACAATTTGCAAATGACTACAACAATGTAAAGAGAAAGAATGATCTAAAGAATTCAAAAGTGAATGTTGGAAAATTAGAAAGAACAAGCATGTCTTGAAAGCAGAGATACACTCAACTCTACCCATTTGCAGATGTGGGTAGGCATATAAGTGCTGCAAATTACACATATTTTCAGACTTTTTCAATATACTAAACAGTTATGCTGATTTTTTCCCTCTTTTTAAAAATCTTTATAAATACTGATATATAGGATGGGCTTTGGAAAGGAGGGGAAAGGATACATGGGGAAACTGGTTACATAAAGAAATATACTATAGCAATAAAAGCTTTTAAAAATGAAATATACGTATGTTTCATTTTCACATATATACATATACATATACACACACAGCAATACCATAGGTTTATGGCCCAAAGAGATAAAATAAAGAGGAAAAAGACCCATATGTGCAAAAAATATTTTTATCCATTCTTTTCGTATTGGCAAAAAACCCTGAAAACTAAGGGGGTGTCCATCAATTGGGGACTGGTTGAACAAATTATGGCATATGAGTGTAATAGATACCATTGTTCCACAAATAATGATGAAAGGGAATATTCTAGACAAACTTGGGAAGACATGTATGAAATGACACAGAGCGAAGAATGAAACATACATTTTTGGACATGGACAATATGAGAATTTGTTTTGCTTGATTATGCATATTTATTACAAGAATTTTCTTTTTCTTTTCTTTTTCTTTATTCCAATACTGTGGTATAGGATGGAGAAAAAATAAATGATTGTTAATGGAAAAAATTTAAATTAAAAAGAAAATATCCAAACAAATACTCATATAACATTAACAAAATGTGGGGCCCACAACATCAAGGAAGCTATAAGGAAGATCAGGACTTCCTTCTCAAAGAGGAAGAAGAGTATAGATGTTTTCAGACTGCATAATAGATTAAACATGTACCCCCAAAAACTTCCTGAATAGCCAGACGACACTTCACAGTACAAGAGTAGTGAAATATAACAGTTATACATACCACAGGACCTATCAAATATAACTGATATTGACTTACCATTGGATGGAGTCTATGAAATGGCTAAGATAAAAGAATGGAAGCAAAAATTCCTCCCTGGGTGACAGCCATATAATCTCAATAATATGTTGACAAAGAACTGTCAAACAAATGGATGAGTTAAGAGGATCTGTTTATACAAATGGAGTTCATCATAATGATAAAAGATTAGGCCAATGCCAGCAGAAACTAAAGACATTCCATTTTTAATAATCTCAGATATAAAAATCAATTCATATTTTCCAAGGAAAATGGCAGAAATTGTGAACTATATCATGTCAGCTTGCAAAAAATTTGGCACCTACCAAATAACTAGAAAGATATGATAGAGTATCCAGAATTATATATCTTGTTTGCTATTCTTCATAAACTAGCAGATGGCAAATCCTTGTACTACAGATAATAAAACCCCTGATACAGCCTTTATAATTAAAAAAATTATGTATGTAAATTATATATATAAAAAAACTCTAGAATTGGAACATTACAGGCAAACCAGTTGCTCTAAAACTCTCATACCTAACTCTGACTCACAAAAATTTAAGAACATTTTAAATAGATACCAGCACACCAAACTTTAAAAGATACAGAGATCTAGTGGCAAAAATTAAAATGATGTGGGAACAGGATGAAGTATGTATCCTTTCTGTCATTGTCTGTACTACTGGAGCTGTCCCAAAGATGCTTTCAATGAGTCTACAGAGGAGAAACTTATAACCCAATATTTTAATTCATTTACAAAAAGCAGCCATTCTATCCACTTGCACAACAGCCCATAGAAGAGTAAACATAAAAGAATACTAGGATATTGAATTTCCCTAAGAATGTTTCTAATTGAACTCCATCAAACAAACTGAGAATGTGACAATAGTACTACTAATAATTAATAATAATTTGCATTTATAGCACTGTATAGTTTACAAAGCATCTAACATTTCATGTGAAGTAGATGGGACTCTCCCTGTGAGGTAGATAGGCTCTCCTTAGAGTGATGGGACCAAGCCTCAGAATATCAATGCCACATAAAAAAAATCAATGCCATATCAGAAATCCAGCCAAAGGTGTCTCTGAAAGTTTCATCACAGGCTTAGCTCTTACTGGAACACTGATACCTTATCAAACAGAGATAATGTAAAACTATTACCACAAAATCTTAGATATAAAAGAGATAAACACATTTTTTTTCTCTAGTTGCTTCCACGATTGTTAGCATAGCAGATGATAGATGTAAAGATACAGAGATATACCCACATGAAAATATTTCTCCTCAGTAAATGAGGACAATGCTGTGTAGTCCTTCCTTTTCCCTAAGTGCTCACTTGGGTTTTATTCTTTATCTTCCTTACTTTTCTAAAGTACCCAAGGGCACCAGAGTTATTCAGTTATGTTTACCAGTACTGGTCACTGCCCATTTTATACTAGTAATACCAGCTATGCTCTATTACTAGTAATACTTTAGTCAGCAAGTAAGGGCAATCTTGCCCAATTGATTCTGTTGCTATCCACGGCCTCAGTGCTGAAATAGCCAGCTGCTGCCACTTTGGCCACAACCACTAACCCTGATGCAGACTCTTTTATGGATAATAGTGCTAATTCTTGTATATGACAGCAAATATTATCCCCATTTTAAAAAGAAGTTATGTGACTTGGCCATGGTTACAGTGTCAGAAATGAGACTCAATCACAGGCATTTTGCCTCCTTGGGCCTCCTTGATTCCAAGTCCAGTACCGTTTTCACCAAATATGGCTGTTAATACTTACTGTCCTTACAAACATTAATTCTCATTGGAAACTCAAAGTTTAATTCATCTTCACCTCTTGTATGTATGCATTTTAAAATCACATGCATCATCCTTAGTATTAAATCAAATGAGATGATGTTTGTAAAAGTGCTTTGTTATGGAAATGCAAGTAGTTAATAATTAAATAACACATAGATTCCTTCATATACTTATACAACTCATATTCCATGGACCTATCCATGGACTTTTGAATAAACACATTATTTTTTTATCATATCTATTTTTTCATTTTTTTTGGAAACTGCTCTATTTCTTTCTAAACATAGTTTCCTAAAATTGGTATCCTTATGTTCATTTATCTACAAAATTCTTTTGAAGCCTCATATTCCTGAATATCTGAAAAAATGTCTTTCCCTTCTGTGGAATGTACTGATTGGATGTTTGTAAAAAGTTCAACATGAATACAATGAACCCATGGGAGCAGGGGGTTATCTGGTCACCTATCGCAGGTCAGAAATGGAACAGGTCAAAGTTCCCATACTGATCAGCAGTAGGATCAAGACCCATCAGTAATCTCTGCACTGCCAGCCTGGGAAAGATGAAGAAACCCAGTCTCAAAAAAAAAAAGACCATACCATTTTTCATCTTGGAATCTCTCATACCTAGCACTTCTTGGCACAAAGCAGACGCTAAATAGATGCTTGCTGAATTGACTGAAGTTGAACCCTAGCACTGATATTTTATGCATTGATGTCTTATGTATTTTTCAAAATAAATTATTTTCTAGGCACAATGTTATATTGATTGTTAGTCCAATATGTGTCATGTAACATATTTACTTTTCCCCAAGCCTTTTACCTTATGCAACATTCTAAAATTGTTTTGGACATAATAATAATGATAATAATAGCTAACATTTATAAAGCACTTGCTATGTGCCAGGTACTAGGCTAGGCACTTTACAATAATTATCTCATATCTGATTCTCACAACAGCCCTGGGAGGTAGGGGCTATTATTATTTCCATTTTGCAGATGAGGAAACTGAGGCAAGCAGAGGTTAAGTGACTTGCCCAAAGTCACACAGCTAAATCTATGACTTCATGGGCATAGGGATCTCCCAATGAAGGGACTTTCTCTGCCAATGCAGAGCAGTGCCTAGTCTGAAATGAATAGTTTTAGAGAGTTACCTGGGGCCCTGAAAGTTTAGGTGACTGGTCCCCTAAGGTTACAGCAAAGGTCACAAAGCTGCTATGTTTCAGAGGCAGAACTTGAACTCAGGTCTTCCCAGATCCAAGCCTGGATCTTTACCCATAATACCAGGGAAATCGAGGCCTAGGGAGGTTAAGAAATTTGGCCAAGGTCATGCAGGGAGTAAACAAGAAAGGCAAGATTTGAACCCAGTTTCCCCAGTGTGAACTGCACAGCCAATGGTCTTTCCATTGTATCATTAAATGCTTTTATTTGTTGTCTTCTAACCCTTCTATTTCTAGTTCATCTTCATTCCCCAAGCCCTTGCAGCCATGTGGAAACCCTCTCATTTTATACCCAACAGCTGCATGTAAAAAAAAAAACAAAACTTTTCCACAACTTAAGGATTTAAAATCAATTCACCAATCACTTATAGAAGCAATGTGCTAACTCTGCCCATCTGTCACCTTTTTCATTAGTAATACTAGATTGTTAGGGCTGAAAGGGATCCTGATGGATCATTTGGCTTCACTCCCTCCTTCAGAAAGGAGGATGTGACTTTATCAAGAAAAAATGGCCATCTATTTAAAGTTTTCAAGGGATGGGGATTTCACATCTCCCACCAAGTCCATTCAATGGTTTTTACAAGCCAAATGTCTAAAGTGCTGGTTTCTACTTGGGCCAAAGTTAAATGAAAAATAAACAAAATAAGCAGATCGGCATCTGGTAAAGAAGCATCAAGTTACATTTCCTCTCCAATTCTACAGCAACTGCAAAGCAGGAGTAAATTTTTGTAAACTGTTGAGAGAACAGTCTGGTGCTTTCATACCTTCCTCTATGCATCTGCCAATATTTCATTGGGCCAGGCTGCTTTATAAGAATCCTGGGGATGGCAGGGAATAGTCTGTATTTACCAAGAATGGGTCTCAGAAATTTTTCTAAGTCACGTTGTGAGTCAGTGTAGAGAAAAGAACAGACTTAAGACTCTTGATTTGGAGTCACTTGCTCTGATTACTTATAACACTGCTCATGAGACCAGTGAGGAGTGTGGGAGGAGAGCATGGGTTGGACAGAGGAAATCTCACTGAATTTACACCTGAAGTATGATATGTAATCCTGCATGAATTCTGGGTGGCAGGCCAAAGCTTAGCATCCTTGGACTGCAAAAGCAGCATCACATATGGTGCAATGAAAAAGAGACCTGCCTAGGGAGCCAGAGGATGAAGGTTCAAGTCCTTACTTTGCCACTTACATGGGATCTCTTAAAATTTTTTTCAATGAACAAGTATTTATTTTCTTTTCCATTCACTTTATCGCACAACTTAAAAAAAATCCAAACCAAAACAAAACGTGTGCAGCAAATATCACATTCGACCTTGGGAGAGTTACGTCTACCCTCTATATCTCAGTTTCCTTATTTGTAAAATTAGGAAATTGGGTTACATGATCTTCAAAGGTGCCTTCTAGTTCTAACTCTATAATACTTCTTCCCTAGAAAAATAACTGTGATCAGAATACCTTTTTATGTATATAAAGAAGCAGCAACAAAGCATAATGGAAGGAGCCTGGACCAGAATTAGGAAAGAGCTGTGTTTGAATTTCACCTCCGATACTTATTAGTTTTGTGACCTTAGGAAAATAATTTAATTTTTCTTATTCTCATTTTCCTCACATGTAAAATAATATGTTAACATTTATACAATGTCAAGTCAATTAGCATGTATTAAGCGCCTACTATGTGCCAAGCACTAAGTTGTGCAGAGTAAAAAATAGTTAAAATTTATATAGTGTCAAGTTAACATCCATTAAGTGCCTACTATGTGCCAAGCACTGTGCTAAGCTCTGCAAAATAATAACTTTTATATCGTGTTAAGTCAACTAGCATTTATTAAGTGTTTACAATGTTCCAGGTACTGAGATAAGTTCTAGGGACACAAAGAAAGGGGGGAAAAGTCCCCGCTCTCAAGGAACATAGAGTGTAATTGGGGAGACAACATGCAAACAGCTATGTACAAGCAAGATATATACCAAATTGGGAATAGTCTCAGAAGGAAGGCTCTAAGATTACGGAGGATTGGGTAAGGCTTTTGGTAGAAGGTGGGACTTTAGCTCAGACTTGCAGGAAGCCACAGAAGGCAGGAGGCAGAGATGAGGAAAGACAGTGTTCCAGGCATGGGGGGACAGCCAGTAAAAATGCTTGCAGTCAGGAGATGAAGTTTTGAGGTTCAAAGTAATGTTTTAAGGTTAGCAAAGTGATTCACAGATGTCAGTTCTTTTTGATCTTCAAAACAACCCTATGAAGTAGGTGCTATTACTACCTCCATTTGGGGATGAGGAAACTGAGGCTGAACGAGGTTCGGTGACTTGACCAGTGTCAGACAGCTAAGGAAGCATTTGGGGTAGGATTCAAACTCAGTTCTTTTCCTGACTCCAAGTCTAACACACTAGATTATTTCACCACCTACGTACCTCACTGGGGCTTATGATACCTGTGGCATCTACTTCATGAGATGGTTGTGAGGGTCAAGAGAGTTAAATATACACAAATACTATATAATAAGTATGTCTGATATAGTAGAAAGAGTCAGATTTAGAGAAAGAAGTCTTGGGTTCAAGTCCCAGCTTTACCACTTATGTCCAGTGTGACTTTGGATAAATCATTAGACCTTTCTCAACCTCAGTTCTTTATCTATAAAATAGGGGTGGGGAGAGGGAATTGGACTAGATAATTTTTAAATTTTATTCCAGTTCTAATTCTATGATTCTATCATCCTAAATATATAAATATGCTTTGAATGACTGTACATGTATAACCTACATCAAATTGCTTACTTTCTCAAGGAGTGAGAGGGTTTGGAGGGAGAGAATTTTGAACTCAAAATAAAAAAACCCAAATGTTAAAATTTATTTTTACAGGTAAGTGGGGAAAAAGAAAATATTAAATGATAAAGAAAAATATATAAATCGCAGATAATGTTATATGTATCCATTTACTCAATAATCACAATTTTCTTTATTAGCTCTGATCCTTTGCAAGAGGAAAAGATAGGGATTCTTTATCTCAAATTCCTAATTATTTTTAAAAAATTACCTTTAATATCCATTGGCTACCAAATTAGAAAGAATTTACCTTGGGCAAACTTTTAAATATGGGATTATATTATTGCCTTTCAATAATAGTCAAAACTCTTTGAGCCAATAATCATTACAAGGAAAAATATTCCTTTCCTAAAGCACTTCAATATAATTTATTGAACAAGCATTTATTAAGCATCTATTAGGCACTAGGTTTGTGCTGGAGTTGCTGGGGATACAAAAACAAAAATGAAACAGTCCCTTGCCCTAGAGAAGCTTATGGTCACCTGTAGGAGGTGAGACATGAGCTGAATTTTGAAGGAAGCAAGAGATAGGGGAGGAGGGAGTACATCCCAGACATGGGAGATGACATCGTAGCAAGATGTAGAGTCTGCAGCTGGCCCTCTACATTCATATTACTTAAAGTTTTCCTATTAGATTTCCCACAAGGCATAGAATTGATGGATTCAATGAAGAGTGAATATCATGTAAGAAGAACAGGGAATTTCTCTAATTGATAAATGGTCAAAGGATGTGAAGAGGCAGCTCCCAGAAGAACAAATCAAAGCTATCTACAATTATATGAAAAAATGCTCTAAGTCACTATTGATTAGAGAAATACAAATTAAAACAGCTATTAGGCACCACCTCACATGTATCAAAAATGAAAAATTCTGGACAGGATGTGGGAAAGTAGGTACACTAATGAACTATTGGTGGAGTTGTGAAATGGTCCAACCATTCTGGAGAACAATTTGGAACTATACCCAAAGGGCTATAAAACTGCATACACTTTTCCCCAAAATACTACTACTAGGTCAGTATCCCAAAGAGGATCAAAGAAAAAGGGAAAGGATGTATATGTACAAAAATGTTTATAGCA
Organism: Trichosurus vulpecula; assembly: GCF_011100635.1. Taxonomy (NCBI): domain Eukaryota; kingdom Metazoa; phylum Chordata; class Mammalia; order Diprotodontia; family Phalangeridae; genus Trichosurus; species Trichosurus vulpecula. Next base: position 188,232,237 of record NC_050579.1, read on the forward strand.
GCTCTTTGTGACGGCAAAGAACTGGAAATTGAGGGGATGCCCATCAATTGGGGAATGGCTAAACAAGCTGTGGTTTATGATTGTGTTTGAATACTATTGTGTTATAAGAAAGGACAAGAGGAAGAGTTTCAGAAAAAAAAACCATGGGAAGACCTATATGAACCGATGCAAAGTAAAGTGAACAGAACCAGGAGATCATTATATACAGTAACAGCAATATTGTAACAATGATCAATTGTGAGAGACTTAGCTACTCTGAGCAATACAATGATCAAAGACAATTCTGAAGGACACAATAAAAAATATTAACTGTCTCCAGAGAGGGAATTGATGAACTCTGTGCAAACTGATGGAATTTTCTCATTTTATTTTTCTTGTTTTTTGAGACATGGCTAATATGGAAATATGTTTTACGTGACTTCACAAGAAGGATCCATAGCATATTGCTTGCTTTCTCAGTGGGTGGGGAGGGGCTGAAGGGAGGAAGAGAATTTGGAACTCAGAATTTTAAAAATAAATAAATAACACTTTTTTTTTTAAAGGAGAAGAATAGGAAGTATGGCTAGAGTATAGATATAACAGGGAGGCACCTTAACCTGCAAATGGCTAGTGGATTCCAAGAATAGTACTCAGTGGGCCCTGATTGGGGGATGGAGGTCAGGGTGACCTTGGGCACTTAAAATAACACAACTGATCTTCATTGGGAAATGAAATGACTTTCAATCTTTTTTTTCCCCCTGAGGCTATTACTAGCAGGAGTAGTACAGTGCCATTCACATGTTTTTTGTCTCCTACATGTAAATATGAATATTCATTTTAGCATATGAAAAGGCAGGGGAGCAAATGAGACAATGCTTTCCCTGAAGAGTCAAAATAGAAGAACTGAAAGCACCTTATTATTCATTGGCATGTAATGGATCTGCTTGGTGGTGTACACAGGAAACTCAGTATTAAATTCAGTTGTGTCTTAGAAATGTCTTCTAAGGAAACCACAAAGTCCCACTAACCTTTTGGTCCTTCCTCTCTGAGATGGTCAGTATGCTTGCGTTTGGGCTCTTGGTTGCTTTGAAAGTCTTTGGTGAATGGGGCAAGGAACCAATGTAGTCTTGACCTGGGATTTCACTGGTCAAATGAAAAAGCTGTTTCTACCAACAACTGTTTCTTCTCTGCAATTCAGTCTTAGAGAGTTGTCTAGACATGCATTTTAAAAAATATGGCCAAAATGGGGATTTGTTTTGCTTCATTATGCATGCTTTTTACAGGGGTTTTATTTGTCTTTATGGTGAGGGGTAGAGCATAAGTGATTGTTAACTGAGGGGGAAGAAAGGCACCCCTCCCCCCAAAAAAAAGGAAAAGAAAAAATGAAAGTTGTCTAGAGCACAGGGAGATTAAATGAATAGCTCAAGGTCACACAGCCAGTGTGAGGCCTGGAACCAAGTCATCCTGGTTCCAAAGGTAGCTTTCTATTTCACTATGCCATGCTGTCTCTTAGCCACTAAACATGATAAGACCCATGAATTTAGTATTCTGAAGGCAGGTGGCAATACTGTGAAAGACAAGCTATTGAGCTTGCTATGCACTGGGCACCTGAAAAATCACACAAGGAAAGCTTGTGACCTAAACTAGAGCCCATGGTTGGTCCCAAAATAAATCAGCAAAGATGACAAGGTGCTATGGTTGTGAGGGCCCTGACTACAGACATTGTTTACTATGCAATTACTGAATGTGGGAGATTTCATCACAACACAGTTTGTAAACCAGATGATGAGTTATTTGCTATCAAAAATCTGGGTTTACGGAATTTGGTGATAGCCCCTGAACAATTCCTTTCCTCCCTTCCCTCCATCTCCATCTTGGTTTAATTTGAAGCTAGGTTTAAAAAAGCTGTGGGTGCACTGACCAGAGAATTCAGGCTTCTATTTAGATCCAAAGCCACCTAACCATCCTATCTCACAGTTCACACCTCTCTATCTTGTCCACATGAATTATTAAGAGAGATGTGTTAACGTCTTTGGCTGAAATCTTGGTATACAGTTGTAATAGCAAGCAAAGTGGGACTTTTTGTTGTCTTTTGTTTTGGAGTGCTTCTCAGTACTAAGGCAGTCAAATGCCTTTGATTGAGCCTTGCCTTTGTTTCAATCAAAAGTTTTTGGTTGGATCAAGAGTATTTGATGACCTGCTTGAGTCACAAGAAAACCCAAGTCACATGAGTTTGAGTCACATGGTTGTGATACCCTCTTACCCTGAAGAAATGTATATGTACATTTTAGCATTTTGCTTGGGGCTCACTCATTGAAAGAGTGTCATGTGATTTGACCAGATGAGACTCTGGGTAACCATTGGAGGCCCCCCACCACCACCCCACTTTGAAAAACTCAGATGTTGGTGCTTCTCTCTCTATTAACTATGTATATCATGTCTTGAATAGACAGAAGCCTGTCTGCTGATTTGTGTTATTTTGCTCTGTTTATATAATTTCTGCTTGTAATTTCTGTTTGTATTTGCTCTGAAGTTCAAGGTGCTGACTTTTCCCCCTGAACTAAGTGAAAGATATATGTATGTTTAATTAAAGTGAGATTGTAAACCCCTTAAAGTTTCTTTCCTTAGAAAAGCAGATCAAAGAACCTGTGCTAGCAGGTGTGCTGGTGTTATTGGCCTTACACAGCCAAAGTAGTGGCAAGTAGCATTGTTGTTAAAAACCATGTCTCTGACATTCCTCCATTCTGGAAGAACAGTAAAGAAATGAAACTTAACAATTAAATGTCTTCTTGTTCTTTATGGTATGTGTGTGTAACTGTAAATTACTTCTGACTTCAAATCCTTTCAGAAAGAACAAGGACAAAATCTTAAGTGAGAAAAAATTTAAAAGTAGTGACCCTGATTATAAAATTAGATTGGTAAAGGCACTTTGGAGCTGGTAGAAAATGTTAAGCAATCTGAACATTGAAGGCCAGCTGTCTCCATATGCTGCTACAGTATTAGATTTCAGATCAGAACCCATATTATTTTTATTGCTAATAAAATGAAGAGACTGGATGATCTGTAACGTTCCTCTCCTGTTCTAAGATTCTCTGACTCTAATACCATCAAGGAGTTTCGTTTCTAATGCAATGGGGGAGAGAGGATATGAAATTACACAAGATCACTGCTTCAAAATTTTTTCATTTACGATCAGATACTTATTAGCTATGCAACCATGCACAAGTTAATTGACTGGTTTCTGATTTGACTGGTTTTCTCATCCATACAATGGGAGTAATCATTCCACTTAGTTCTTCCTGGGAGTTGTGAGGGACATAGGACACACTTCATAAACTCAAGAGCAATATAATTCATCCCTTGTTCCATGACAATATTAGCACAGCATGGATTCATGGTTAGGGCATTGGGCCTGAAATCAAGAAAACCTGGTTCCAAATTACACCTCAGATACTTACTAGCTATGAGACCTTGGGGCAAGTCACTTAACCTCTCTGGTCCTCAGTTTTCTCATCTGAAAAATGAGTAGATGTATGAGGTGGACTTGAAGGTTTCTTCTGGTTCTAAAACTGTGATCCTATGACCCCAATAATGTAGTGATGCTGGGGTGGGTTTTGTTGTAATTATTAGTTATGTGACTGCGAAGAAACACAAGTCAGCTTTACGAAAGGCACGCCTGCAATGCCCGATGCCCACCTGCTGTACACACATAGCCTCTCTGGGATGCCAGTAAAGCTAAACCGATTTACAGTGAAGCCAAACTGCTGACTAAAGACGGTTCTTTCTCGAAACCCTCATGAATGCACTGCAAAAACCAGAGGGTAGAAAAAATATATAAGCCCAAGGAGTGCAAATTACAGCTAGTGTTTGTTTTATTCCCCACGGTGCCCAACAAATCTTTGGCAGGAAATGAGCTCAATTTACCCAACTTATGCCATGGCCAAGGCCCTGCCCCAGGCAGTACAATGGTGGCAATTCACCTAATGGAGGTGGGAAAAATCCTTGGCAGTGATGATGGGGGAAGGGAAAGATGAATGAATACTAGAGTCTCAGCATTTAACTGGCTTTTTCCATCCACACAGTCTTAAAGCAATGGTTTTCTCAAAGAAATCGTTTCTCAAAGCGCAGGACTGAGTTTTGTCCTACTATTCTCCAGAAAGAAGCACACAGAGAGTATTTAATCAGAATTCCAATTGGAAAACAGCAAGCCTATAAAGCAGTAACTGCTTAACTAAGAGGAGATGTGCAGGAAGGGAAAGGGGAGGGAGCAGGGCAATGAGCAATAGAACTTCTAAATTTCAACCATTGGGGATAGCTTACTGTTTAGTTTTATGGTATCCAGATTTCCTTTATGAAGTCAAGGACACTGTCAGAAACTGGTCATTGAAATTCTAGCATTCATAGCTGGATACACAGGGTGTTAGGTCATAATGAGGAATTATTCTGATTAAGAGCCCCCCACCCTCCACCCCATCCCAGCTGGCAGAGTGTAGGATATTAGATGTGGAGTCAGAAAAGATGGATTTGACTCTTGGCTTACCTACTAGTAACTGAGTAGCTGAGTGAGTTTGACAAGCAGTTTGCCTCTCTGGTCCTCAATTTTCTCATCAACAAAGTGAGAATCTACCATGGTAGCCAGAGTCTTTTCCAGCTCTAAATCTTATGTTTCCTTTTACTCCCCATATGGAGTCCAGATCTCAGCAAGGCTCAGAAAGTTGGACCTCAATCATAATCCTTATAGGGAAGAGGACAAAGGATGATAATAGAGGTGATAGCTGTGTGTGTGTGTGTGTGTGTGTGTGTGTGTGTTGAGGTGAGAAATGGAATGAAAGCAGATGGGTATGGGATAGGCAGGAAGAAAGTCCCAGTAGGCTAGATAAGCAGCCTCAGCACCAAGAAGATCTGAGTCTAAATACGGTCTTTGACACACCTAGGCTGAGTGACCCTGAGCCAATTTTAATCTCTCAGTGCTCTAGGGCAGCTTTCTATGGCTATAAATTGCAGAGAAGTTACCAACTTGCACTGAAAGAGGGAGCTTCCTCACCCAGGGATTTCCTATACCAGTGAAATCACAAGTCCAGTGTCTTTCTCCTATTCCTACGGGTAGGAAAGCGCAAGGCGGGTGGGTGGGTGGGAAGAGGTTGTGATGAGTAGGGGTGCACGGAGACAGACAGAGAGTGGATGAGATTCTTACATCCCTTCTCTCTGTTTGCCTACAGCAATCCACCACAGCCATCATGCGGTCTATATGGTTTGCTTTGGTTGCTTTAGAGCAAAAGTCTTCAAACTTTTTCACCTTTCAACCTAACCGTGAGCTCTTATGGTCATCTCATGAGGAGAATACCTTTCCTCCTTAAAATAAAAACTACCCAGAGTTCACCCTAACATTGCAGAGTATCACCTGCCAGAGTATCACCACTATTTATCTGTTGGGAATTCTGTTAATACACTGATGCATTCTTGTTTTGATAGAATGAAAACTTCTTCAAGGCAGGGACTGTTTCATTTTTGTCTATTCCCAGTGCTTGGCTGGCAGGAGGTGCTTAATAAATACCTGCTTGACTGATGCAGAGACTCATGGATTATCCACTTTCTCCAGCCAGCCAGAGTGGCCCATTCATTGTTCCCTGACTATATCACATGTACTTCCTTCTCCTGGAATGCTGATTTTGTTCTACCATTCAGATTATGTTTATCCTTCAAAGTCCAACCAAAGTCCCACCTGTACCATGATGTCTTCTCTGGCTCCTACGGCTCCTAAAGGATCAAATACAAGACTCTGAACGCAACAAGCACACAATAGATACTTGTGGGTATGACTAACTGATTTGATTCCAAGGATAGCTTTACATTTTAACCACTGGATTTAATTTTAGAATACTATTTGTACTTAGCCATTCAAGCTTAAAAATGGATAAGTATGGGAACACCTTAGTAAATAAGCCAGAAGGTAGCTTTTTGGTCCCTTTGGAAAGTGTCAATGATATAGCTTTATTAAGTTTGTCTTTTTCCCAACATGTGTGCCTATCATTAGTATTAATTATCATTAATAGTCAATCATCTAGTCACAAAGCATCTCTCAAGTGCCTGCTATATACTGGGTACTGCTCTAGGTACTGGGGACACAAAACCAAAATTGAAACACTTCCAGCCCTCGAAGAATTAACATTCTATCCAGGGAAACAATATGTATACTTAAATAAATATAAACTATATACAAAGTATTTGTATATATTTTGGAATCATCATGCTGATGATTCATATCAAGCTTGGAGTCCACTAAAATACCCAGAAAGGGGATAGGGAAAGGGGATCAGGAAAGGCCTGGTATAAGAGGCAGCACTTGGGATGAGATTTGGAGGAAGCTAGGGATACTAAGAGACAGAGATGAAGTCGTTGTTTAGTGGTTCAGTAGCATTTGACTCTTTGAGAACCCATTCAGGATTTTCTTTTTTTTTAATTTTTTAAAAAATTTTGTAGTGGGGAAGGCAGGGCAATTGGGGTTAAGTGACTTGCCCAAGGTCACACAGCTAGTGTGTCAAGTGTCCAGGTCACATTTGAACTCAGGTCCTCCTGACTCCAGGGCCGGTGCTCTGGTGCTCACCTAGCTGCCCCATTCGGGATTTTCTTGGCAAAGATGCTTGAGTGGTTTGTCATTTCTTTCTCCAGCTCATTTTACAGATGAGGAAACTGAGTCAAACAGGGTTAGGTGACTTACCCAGGGTCACCCAGCTAGTAAGTGTCTGCGGCTGGACTTGAACTCAAGAAGAGGAGTCTTCCTGACTCCAAGCCCAGTACTCTACCCACTGCACCACCCACCTGCCCTCAGAGATGAAGGGGTAGGGGAGGTATATTCCATGCCTGTGCAAAGGCATGAATACAGAAGGATAAGATAGCATGAAAGGAACAACAAATAGGTCAAGTTTGCCTAGAAACAATGCATAAAGTCATGGGTTCTTAACTTTTGTGTGTGTCATGGATTCCTTTGGTGGTTCTGGTGAAACTTATGGACCCCTGGTCACGATAATGTTTTTTTAAAAACATAAAACAAGTAAACAAAGGATTGCAAAGGAAACCAATTAACTGAAATACTATGGTGATCAAATTATCTTAAGAAAACAAGGTCATGGTCTGCAGGTTAAAAGCCTCTGCATAAAAGGGAGTGAATGTATCATAGGATAGAAAGGCAGGCTGGAGGCAGAACGTGAAGAGCTTTAAGACACTGAAGGAGAGTGTATCTTATCTTAAAAGGAGCCACTGAAGTATTTGAGCAGAGAAGCCACATTGTTAGCACCTGTGATTTCTTAATATCACTTTGGTAACTCTCTGGAGGATGTTTTATAGAGAAGAGTGACTTGAGGCAAGGAGGCCAATTAGGGGATTGTTGTAATTGTCAGGAGAAGAGTCTGAGAGCCTGAATTAAGATGGCCACTGTATTATGTCAGAAAGGAAAAGGTTCAAGAGATGTCATGGAGTTCAGTACATTTATTTGTAGTCATAATCATATCTAAACAGATCAGTAATCAGCAAGCATTTGTTAAGTACCTGGATGGAGCAATAAATTGCCTGACTCTCTGATGTTTAACATAGCTATCAATGACATAAATAAAGACATAGATGATACATTTCTCAGATTTGCTGGGAGTCACTGCTACTATAGATGACTGACAAGATCCAAAAGGCTCTTGACAGGATGGGGAATTGGGTGGAATTTAATAAAATGAAATTCAATGGGGATAAATGTAAAGTCTTGCACTTGGGTACAAAAAAAATCAACTTCACAAATACTTGATGACTACTGCAAGACCCTACTGGTTGATCTCCCTGACTCGAGTCTCTCCCCACTCCAGTCCTTCCTCCACTCAGTTATAAATTGATCTTTCTAAAGCTCAGATTTGACCACCCCCTCCTACACTTATTACCTATTCCATAATCTCAAGTGGCTTCCTTTTGCCTCCAGAATTAAATAGAAAATCCTTTAAACTCATTCATAACCAAGTCCCTTCCTACCCTTCTAGTCTTTACACCTTACTCCCCACCACATTCTCTGCAATCCAAATACACTGTGGCTTTCTAGATATTCCACCTCCCAAATCCAGGGATTTTCACTGACTTTTCCCCAAGTTTAAAGTTTTCTCCCAATTCAACCTAGTCTCCTGGCTTTCCTGGATTCCTTCAAGTCTCAACTAAAGTCCCACCTTCACAAAAAAGCCTTTCCCAGTTCTCCTTAATCTTAGTGTTTTCTTTCTGAGATTATCTCCAGTTTATTCTATCTGTACATAGTTTGTTGTTTGCATGTTGTCTTTTCAGTTTGGACAGTGGGATCCTGGAAGGTAGGGATTCTTTTTGCCTTTCTTCGTATCCTAGCACTTAGCACATGGTTAGACAGCAACTGTTCTGAAAAAATTGTGTATTTGAGTGGACTCCTAGCTTGATATGAATCATCAGGGTGATATAGACCTTCCAAAAGCTAATGCAAACTTGGGCTATGTTCCATGCAGCTTAGTTTCCAAGAACAGAGAAATAATTCTCTCACTCTACTCTGTCCTTGTCAGACCTCATAGGTGGTACTGTGTTCAGTCCTGGGCACCACAATTAAGAAATACATCAACAAAGTGGAGAAGGCCCAGATGAGGGCACAACCAGAATGGTGAAAGGCCTTGAATCCATGACATATGAAGATGAAGTGAAGGAAATGGATATTTAGCCTGGGAAACAGAAGATGCAGGGAGGAAGACTTGAGATTTGTCTTCAAATATCTGAAGAGCTGTCATGTTGATAAAGGATAAAGGGCAAGGGGTAACACTTGTTCTGTTTGGTCCCAGAGGGCAGAGTGAGGACTGATGGATGGAAAATGAACAGACACAAATATAGGCTTGATGTCAAAACAACTTCCTTCCAATTAGATCTGTCCAAAAGTGAAATGATCTGCCACAATACTGCCATGGTACCCTACTGTATCAGTAAGGCAAGATTCATGACCTCGAAGATGACCATGAACATGCCTGTATAGTTCAGAATCACAAAGTATAAGAGATTCTCTAGGTAGATGGCAGGGGAAGTATAACATTTACTTAGACACCAGAGGATCAGATCCCAAAATCAATAATTCCAATTCGACATAGCAGTAATTGTATTCCAAAACCAGTAAGTCTATCTCAATGGAACAACAAGGAAATTATAACACAGTATTACAACAAGGAACCAAGTCATCCTGTAACCTTCATGAATCCCAACTGTCTGCTTGCCTGCGTTCTCTTGCCCCTCAGTTCTCTGATCTCTGAAGCTGTCTGGTCTCCACTCTCACCTCTGCACTCTCTCTGCAGCTCTCTCTTGTGTCTCTCCACAGCTCTCTGAGTTCTGTAGCTTGCTGGTCTGCAGATTCTCAGCTCTGTCATCTTGGAGTGCTTACTTCTTCTCCTTGGGTTGAAATTCTAACCTTAATGGCTACCTTCTGGGTATATATGCTCTTCTTAGGGACCGGGGGCCTCAAGTCCAGTCAGCAAAAGGGCATAGGCCTGGGGCTTAGCACTTAGTGAGTAAACGGTGTAGGCCTGCCTCTAATCAAGCCTCTTTTAACTGGCCCCACCTGAGGCCTATTGAATGGGAGGGGGAAAGATCTTTAATCACTAATTAGCATCACACCTACTCTTCAAATAAAGGCTAGATGATCACTTAGGTAGACTGTAGGAGGGATTCCTTTTTGTGTATGGGTTGGATTAATTGGCTCCTGATGTCTCTTCCAATTTTCAGATTCTGGGATTCTGTGATATCCAAACATTAGGTCAAAAGAGCACTCCAAACTGTATGACATTCCCCACAATTATTTAATTTAAAAAATTCTTTAAGTAGCTACTATGTACTAAACACTGGGAGATATAACAAAGATAAGATAAGGTCTCAGCTGTTATGCAGCTTACACTGCAAAAGGCAGGTTTGCAATAAGATATATTTGTAAGCAAAACCCAGAAAAGACCATTTAGGGCCTCTCCAATGTGGTGTGTGTGTGTGTGTGTGTGTGTGTGTGTGTGTGTGTGTGTGTGTATGTGCTTGAAGGATATGGAGATCTTGAAATTTACACTAATGTCTCAGATGGGGCAATGGAAGCACAAAATGTGGCCACCTTGGCTGCTAACCAAAATAATAATTTGCTTAAAGGTGGTTCAATAATAATCAATAGTAAACCATGCTGAGCAGATGATGAACCTGAGGGACAAGAGCCTCCAAATAAAGGAGTTTTGTCTGCTCTCTTTAAGGGTTCTCATTAAGAGTAGGCAGGGCAAAATATGTCATTTGTTGTGATCACCAAGAAAATGTGTGTGTGTGTGTGTGTGTGTGTGTGTGTACAAATACACTTGTTGGTATGAAATATTCTTAAGACAAATGGAAATTAGACAAATTGTAACCAAGAAAAAGAGGTGGAAATTTGGGGTTTCTTTAATTTTTATTTCTCTTGTTATGCAGTGAAGCATTTTTTTTTCATATAACTATTGTCAACATGAATTTCTTCCTCTAAAAATGGCTTGTTCTTGTCCTTTAACCACCTAGCAGTTGAAGGAATAAGTCTTAGTTTTATAAATTTGCATCAGTTCCTTATCTATCTTGGAAATGAAACTTTTATCAGAGAAACTTATTGCAAAAATTATTCCCCAGTTACCTCTTCCCCTTCTAATTTTAGTTGCATTGTTTTTGTTGTTGCAATACCTTTTTTAATTTTATGTACTCAAAATTGCATATTTATCTTCTGTGATCCTCTGGTTATGCTCTACTCAGTTTATAATGTTACCTTTTATGTCTGAGTCATGTACCCATTTTTTAGTTTGTTTTTTTTTTAAAGGGCAGCTAGGTGGTGCAGTGGATAGAGCACCAGACCTGGAGTCAGGAATGCTCATCCTTCTGAGTTCAAATCAGGCCTCAGACACTTATGTTTCCACAATCTGGCTAGCAGCTTCTGTGGGGGTGTAAGATCCACCCACAGCCAGCACCCAGAAAGCTGCCAACAGCACCGGTTCTTTTGATCTGCTTAACTAAGGAAAGCAAAGTGAAGAGGTTGACAAACTTACTTTTAATTCAGCATACAAATATCATTCACTTAGTTCAGGGGAAGAGATCAGCACACTGAACTTCAGAGCAAATTACAAACAAATTACAAACATCAACAGACAGACCAAATACAGATTCATAGTTACCAACATCTAGGTTCAGCCCAGGAGCTCAGAACAAGGGCTGGCCCAGAGTCACTCAAGCCACCACTGCTGCGGGAATGAGCTCCAAGGAACAGACAGCCAACCCCTGGTTTTTATATCTTTTTCAGCGTCAGGGGTGAGTCACACATGCGACTCACCCACGTGACCTAAAATCATCACAAAGAGGAGACTTAAACCCACCTGGTCTAAGAGCCTCTGCTGTCCTAGATATGTAAACTAGGTCCTCTCTGGAGTTAGCCCCACCTTGGGCCCCACCTTAGTTGCCAATCCACACCCACTAAGGTTTTACACCTAACAGGGGTTTGGGCCTGGGGCTTAGCATCTAGTAAGGATTACTCAAAGAAAACAAAGGCCATTTTGCTTACCAACACAACTTACTAGCTGTGTGACCCTGGGCAACTCATTTAACCCTGAGAGCGACATCTTGAAGAAATAGAACACAGAAAAGGGTAGATAGGGCCACATTAGGAGATGTAAATCGCAGTATAACTAGATTAAACATGGGGGGAGAAGGGGGAAGGATACAGATGGTGGATGCCAGAATAAAACTTGGCTAACATTTGATTGAGGTCTAATCCAGCTTCCCCCAAAATCTCTAATAACAGACTCGCAAGGTGTATCAAACCTTTTATTGCCATTTTTCCTTCAGAGAAGAGATTGTGAGCTTGTGAGGACATTTACAGTTTGATACCTTGCAGATGAAGGTATCGAATTTCTCTAGCCTGTGATAGAGCCTTCAGGACCTTTAGGGCTGGAGTTATAGAAGAGCCAAGGAGTTTGAATTTAAAGCTGCCTTGGACAATCTTCTCTGGGTCAAAACTTCTCATGAGGAAGAAAAGATTCCAGCTCCCCAGTGGATTCTAGGCTGCTCCAAGAGTTTTGGGGATTCCTTGTCTGCTCTGGATATATTATAGTCATTGGAATCCTTTAGAAGTGATGGAAAATTGCTCAGATCAGATCCTCTTACTTGCTAATGGGAGAGGCAACACACACATATGTACATAACATGTAAAAAATGAAAAAGCTGTTTTTCAACAACATTATGCCAATTTCTATCCCCATGATACTACTTCCATCCATAACTATGTAAAAGAGTGTTGTTGTTGTTTCTGGGTCTTTTCAGTTATTTCCAACTCTTCATGACCCCATTTTGGGGTTTTCTTGTCAAAGATACTAGGGTGGTTTGCCATTTCTTTCTCCAGTTCATTTTATAGATGAAGAAACTGAAGCAAACAGGGTTAAGTGACTTGTCCAGGGTCACACAGCTAGCAAGTATCCGATGCTAAATTTGAACTCAGGTCTTCCTAACTCAAGGCCTGGAGTTCTATCTGCTGTGCCACCTAGCTGCCCATTCAAAAGATACTGTATTATATGAATCTACACAGGAAAAAAACCCAAATAGATAAGGAATATATGTTGCCTGGATTATAAGGAGCAATTGTAAAGGCAGCCAGCCAGTCAGTTTGTTCACCTTGGACAGACATTGCAGATGGATGATGAGCTAGACTCAGATTTGAAGAGGAGGAGGTCAATAGGTAGAAACCATGTGATGCTTCCTAAGCTCCCCAAGTTGCTCCTGCCACAAAAACAGTACGTTTTAGCACCAATATTTTCCCAATGATTCTATATGGTTGCAAATTGTGGTACACCACAATGAAGAATCAAGCTCTCAGGTGATCCAAAAGGCAATAGAAAGACTTACGGTGGTATGCAGAAATGGTTCTACCTGCATTTTATATAGTGGACTGGAAGGAAAGTGTGTGCTTCTTGATCGTGGGTGGGAGGATGGATGAACTAAATTATAGAAATTATAGAATATTGATATAATTGATATAGAATATTGATGTAATATCATTATGCCATCATACTGATGAATTTAAGGGACTCAGAGAAACTGAGAACTCCCAGGTGAAAAAGTGCAAGGGCAGCCAACTCTCTGATTTTTATCCCAACAGTTATCTGAAAAGAGTACCAGATCTAACAATGGTCAAAACATCCAAAGAGAAGCTTCAGCAAGTTCTTTCATCTAGCCAAGGACTGAACAAAAAGATAACGAGAAGCTATAGATACTGGAAGAGGGGTCTTTACCAGAAAAGCCAGAACAAAAACAGGTAAACAGTCAGGAATCTCTGAGAGAGGAGCTGTTGGCAACACCCTGCCCAGGAAAACTCCCGGGGAGGTAGGATATCTGCTGTGGCTTGATCAGAGGAACTCAGGGGGCACAGAAAAGAAAATGTGTTAACAAGAAAAATGCTAGGGAGGGTGGTAGTCAGTAGCAGCAGCAACTTTACTAGGGGGTGTCAGAGGGATCTGGAAAACCCCAGTGAGGAACAGCAGGTCACAGCACTGTCCTCACCAGGGAAGCCTCAGGAGACACAGAGGAGGCAGAACCCTGGTTAAGGAAGCTTCAAGGAGGGGACAAGACCACCCAGTGCCCTAATTGTGACAGAGCTTTGACCAGGAACACTAAAGTCTACCAGGGCTCCAAGTGCAGACACATCAAGTGAAGTTTAAGTCAGCAACTAGAACCCAGGTAAAGGAAGTCAGGACCAAGCAGGAGCTGTCTATACTATCCAAGATTGTGGGAGAAGACAGATCTTGGTCCTGGCATTGAATCCAGAATCAAAGACTAAGGCTAGAGATAGGAGGAAAAAGATGCTAAAACACTCTAAAGAAATATTACAGGTGGGTCTAGAATCCAGGTCTTCTGACTTTAGAGCCAGTGTTCTTTCTACTTTACTAAGTGGAAAAGACTTGAACTTATGCATATTGAAGTAATTAGATCTAGGAGAAAAATTTACATGGTAACCACAATAATATGCAGATAAATAAATAAAAACCAAACTGAACTGCTTTAGAACTCAGATCAACACAGCGTCCATTTATAACCTAAGAAGACAGATGGTGAGCATGCTTCCTACCTCTCAGCAGAGGTGGTGTAGAATAAGACATATACAGAGCACCCCAAAAGTCTTGGTGAAGTTTTAAGCTTTAATTGCTTTTGGGACACTCTATATTCAGACATACTGATTTATTTTGCTTGATTGTGCTTATGTGTTCTAAGGGAGGAGTCAATGGCGGGGGTAGGTAGGTGAGGGAGTAACTGGGATGTAAAGGATATCAAAAAGAAAAGATGGAAATGTTTTACATGATTGCACATATATACCCTATATCAGCTTGCTTACTGTCTCAGGGAGGGGAAAGGGAAAATAGGGAGGGATAGAATTTGGAATTCAAAACTTTAAAAAAAAACACAAATATTAAAAATTGGTTTATATGTAATTCAGGAAAAATAAAATATTATTTAAAAAAGAGATGCCAATCAAATCAATAAGCATCTTGTTTGTAGTAGACATAAGTAGGCCACACTGTAAGCATTAAACTGTACTAAGACTTTTAGGGCATCCGGTATTACCAATGATGACTTGCATGTGAAAAATGGAATCAAAGACAATGTCAAAGAATTTGTGGAACTGGAAGAAAGAGGTGAGTAGCAGTCATGTAGTGAGAACAGAAGATGACAGATGAATACCCTGAGTCTTGCACTTGTATCAAAGGGTGACCTATAGTATGCTGGATAGATCCTCTGTGGGGGATTTATGGGAAGACGTACAACAGCCACACAGGATGAAATGGTATGGGCAGGATGTGTCCTATCCTGGTGGTGGCTATGAAATGTAAACAAAGGCTTGGGAACAGATCCACTGATGCACACAGACACACACACACACATATGTAAAAGCCCCATTTTATAACATGGCTTACTTACGAATTGAACACATTGAATCATATTACAGGAAAAGTTATGTAACGCTATACTGGAGCACCAACACCTTGCGGTAAACCCCAATAGCTAAGGTTAATTGCATTTCCTAGCAGCAACATTCTAAAACAGTTCCATTATAATTCCAAATGCCAGTCCAATTATTTTGAGCACTATGTAAAACAAGGAAATTCCAGGACAACAAAAAGAGGATTTGGACAGCCCCTTGATGTTCCTTATAGTGACCTTCTGGCATGGATCTTATCATAGTCATCCAGAAGCCCCTTCCATAAACAAATCTGGCTTATCAGCACCTCTCTACCATGTTCCCTAGTTTGATTTAAATAGAGGGACTTAAAGGAAGATACATCACAGTATCCAACAGTACATTCTCCAACAGGATAGCCAATTGTTCCACAAAAAAAGGAAATAATTGTATTGCTTTATGTATGAAATACAAAGAAGCTAAAGTTTGTTCTCCTCTTCTCAAAGGAAATGAAGACAAAGCCTTAGTAGCGAGGTCAAACTACTACTCATTTTTCAACAATGCTTTATGGTTCTCAAAATACTTATCTCAATGTTAGCCCTACACTAGCCACTGTGAAGACCTGAGTTCAAACCCAGCCTCAGGCACTTCCTAGCAGTGTGAGCATGGGCAAAGTGAGAAAGTCACTTAACTTCTGTTTGCCTCACTTCCCTCATCTGTAAAATGGGGATAATAATAATCGTTCCAAGGATTGTTGGGAGGATCAAAGCAGATATTTGTAAATCAACAACTGGTCTGCAATAGACTGTCTTACAGAGTTGTCTGGGAGTCCTGCAAAGGTAAGCGACTTGCCAAGGGTCACAATGCAAGGTGTCAGAAGCGGGGCTTACTCCTTGACTTCTAGGCTAGCTACATTACTTTGCCTCTCCTAGTTTGTGTAAATACATCATAGATATGCATTTATATGTGCGTGTGTTCACAAAATATAATAAATGCTAGGCAGCATAGTAGCCCAAGAGTCAGTAAGTTCAAATTAGGTCTCAGACACTTCTTACTAGCTGTATGACCCTGGGCAAGTCACTTAACATTATTCTGTTTGCCTCAGTTTCCTCATACATAAAATGAGGGGGTAATAAGAACCTCATAGGGTTGGGAGGTTCAAATAAGATATTTGTAAAATGCTTTGCGAACATTAATGTGCTATGTAAATGATACTAGCCATTATGTTTAAATTCCTTCTCTAAAGTCCTATTTTACAACTCCTATCATGGCAAGTAGCTGACCCCAGGTTCACAGAAGACTATGCCAGCAGAAAGGCAAGGGTGACTGGTTTTGCTAAGTCAGAAAGGCTTTGAGCACAGTCTCCAGTGAAGGGATTACATCTGTCAACAGAGGGTGAATTTAGCTAAATTACACAAGAATTATCACCAGAAGGTTGGCCACCAGGTGCCAACTGGTTTGTTTGTTTGTTTTTTTTTTGCCTCTCATTATGCAACTCAGGAAGATTGACTACGTAATAGTACAAAGAAAAAACCGATTTGCGTGGGTAGAGAGACTGCCTGCACAGGTAATAGCTAAAATAAAGAGTGGCTTTAAGGCTTGATATATTATCTCAGCCTTAAAAAAATACTTAACTATGCTTAGTTACATCAGACTGTGGGCTCCTTGAGGGTAGGAGCTGTCTTTTGCCTTTCTTTGTATCTCCCTCGAACAATACAGTGCCTGGCACATAGGAGGCACTAAGAAATGCTCGTTGACAAATGAATGGCTGCTTAAATTTAGTCGAAAATGAGCCAAACTAAACATTCTGAGTCACTCTTGAGCTCCCTATTGCTTCTAGCCTTCCCATCCCTTTAATTTAATCCCCATCCGTGGGTTAAGCTGTATTTAAAAATACATTCGTCGGGGAAATAACCCTTCAAAGACTCCCAGTTCTGAGCAGCTTAACCTCGGTCTTACCCAGATCCTTGACAGAAGCTTACCTGGCTCTACCCTGATACTCCCCTGCTTCCTCTCACTAGCTGCAGGACACCCATAATTTTGCTGGTCCGAACTCCCCCCCCCTCCCAACTCCAAGAGTGGGGATTTTACTCCCGTTACAGACAAGCATCTCATTTCTCTTACCATAGCGTCGTAACCCAAGGCATTCATGAAATGAGCCACCTCGGCTCCCTTGTACACGGTGAACCAGACAGTTCCCTGGTACTGGTCCCCGGCATCCAGTAGCAGCACGTTGGGCTCGGCTCGGCGGATCTCCTGGATCTTGGTGTACATGCGGGCCACGCCGCCCACGCACTTCGGAACGACCATGCATTTGCCAGAGTCGTCGCTCGTCTGCTCGAGCCGGCTGTGCAGGTCATTGGTGTGCAGGATGGTGAGCTTCCAGGAGCTCCCTCTGGCCCATAGGAGTGTATGTAGAAACAGCAGCGGCAGCAGCCGGGGCAGCGCTGACCACGAGCCTCGCGCGAGCCAACTGGGGCTCTCGGCTCTGGCTCTAGCTTTCGGGAATCCCAGGACTCGGTACATCCCCGCCAGGCTCTGGACGTGCTCACTTCTGCGCTCTGTCCTCTGCAGCCCGGAGAGGAGTCCTGGGAAGCCCTACGGCTTCAGGGGTGTAGGGGCGGGGCGAAGGCGCCGCGCCTTGGAGAAGAAGCTACCCAAGCTGTCCTCCTCCTCCTCTTCTCCCACTAGGGACCCGGGGAGAGGGAGGAGCACCGCCCCCAATCCCCAGCCTGGACTGGGACAAAACGCACACACTCTCTGTCTCCACCTGGCTCCGCCTGCCCAAGCTAGCAGTGACCAAGGCTGGGCTGTGCGCCCGGCCCGGGGTTGTCCTGCGCCCTGGGCAGGTTCCAACTGGGGAGAGTGTTCTCGGCTTCAAGCCGCTGCGGGCGGAAAGAAGGAAGCATGAGCGCCCCCGGGCTCAAACTTAGAACTGGTACACTCTCCTCTACTTTCTTAGAATGAGCCCGTGTGTGGGTGTGCACGTGGGTGTGGGCGTTCGAGAGAAGCGAATGGAGTGGAACCTCTTTCCAACCTCATCTACATAGAGTCAAGCCCATTCCTGGCGGTATTTCTTTTCCCCCTTGACAGTTCGCTTTTTTCCTCTTTGACAGCTCGGGTTAAGTTTGTGTAGATGCAGTAATATAAGAAAAGCCGCGTGCGTGTCAGACAGACAGATCTGTTACTGCCATCTGTGCTTTGGCTAAGCACCGAGGGGTCGGAAGGTATTTATATATTTTTGGCCACGATGTGTACCTCCCAGTTGGCAAAATGAACAGAGAGAGCAGTGGGAACCCGGTTCGGGCCAAGCCAAAGCCCCACATCTGCCGCCCTTGGCTCCCAGCCATTCAATGCTATTGTGTACACTTTCTGAGCAACCATGGAAGTCCCGAGGGCAGCTCTGTGCGTTGAGTCTGACTCGGGCAAGTCACTCAATCTCTCTCAGGTTGTTTCTTCATTAGCAAAGTAGGAATAATACAGTAGCCTCTATTGTACCTCCCTGATTTACTGTGAGAAGTAAATGAAGTAATATAAGATAAAATACTCTGCAAGAGTTTATTAGGATTATTGTCATAGTCGTCATCATTATCATTATCTTTTGAACACTTCTGGGGCCAATCCAGGAGGACAATGACTCACTGCCACACAATAATAAAGAATGTAATGCCGCCATCCATATACTTGCTTGCCTCAGGGTGGATTCTAATCTGATTGGGAGCCACTATTGAAAATTTAATATAGCACTAATGGAAGTGGACAAGCAAGTGAGAAACAAGTAATTGCTTGAACCCAAGCTGAGATAGACTCAACTGAGGTTCAGTCGGCCACAATTCCAAAGGACTCACGATGAAACATACTAACAACCCTCAGATAGTAGATGAACTCAGTGCAGGTTGGAGTATATTTTCTTTTCCCCCTCCCTCCTTCCCTCCTTTTCTTCTTCCTCCCTCCCTCCCTTCCTTCCTCCCTTCCTCCCTTCCTTTCTGCTTGACTATACACTTTTGTAACTTGTTTTTCTTGCCTTCTCAATGGGAAGGGGACTGAGAATTAAATAAAATTGAATTTTGAAAATAAGAAAGATTCATTCAGCATTGGAAACTTCCAGCCTGATTTTCAGAGCCATTCCATTTCTATCAGTTCATGGAGAAACAGGAAGCTGAAAGGTAGATAAAGGGGTTAAGGCCCCAGTGAATTCTTCAAGCTCTAAGGTCAGTCAGGTTTCCTTGGCATATAATTTTCTGGTCAATAAAGCATTTATGGAGTGACTCATTAAGTGCTAGCACTGTGTTTTGGTGTTTTGGAGAGGAGACAGCAATATACACACACTCTGTCCTAAAGGAGCTTGCTCTCTAGTTAAGGAAACAAAATTAAGTTGTTGGAAATTATTAAAGAACAATTAAATGTGACATATTAGGGCCCTATGGTGGCCTCCTCACTTATTGAATTCCCTGTCTTTGGAGGTCTACAATCAGAAGCTAGAATACAACTGGTTGTCAAGAATATGTAGACCTTGTTATAAACTTGTATTATTTTGTAGAACTTGTTATAAAAATATTTTGATAACTATTTCAATAAAATTAGTTTCCTTTGTAATCTTATATATTATATGTTTTAAAACATTATTCTGAGATCTTACTTTTTTCCCTTTGAGACTATCCCTAATGTATCCTGCATATACATCTTGTTTTTACAGATGTTTACATGTCTGCATGTTTTCTCCCCCCCCATCAGACTTCGACCTTCTTGACAGCAGGGATTGTCTTTTACTTTTCGGTGTATCCCCAATGCTTAGTTCAGTGCCTGGTGCCTAATAAGTACCTGTTAACTAAGAAGCAGTCCATGATGCACAGAATGGTTAAGAACCTTTAGAGGTCATGTTGCTTCTAGAGGGGATAGTTCAGGAATGTGTAGATGTAGAGCTGGAGAGGACTTGAAGGTCTCCTTTTATTGATGAAGAAACTTAGACATAGAGAATTTAAGTGGCTTGTCCAAGGTCATACAGGTAGGAAGTGGTAAAACTAGGATTAGAAGCAGGGTCTCATTACTACAAGTTCAGCTCTTTCCACTATACCACACTCTTCTTCAGTTGTAAGACAAAGATTCTATTTGACATTAGAAGTTCAGAGGAAGAAGAGATCAGCTCCAAGTACGATAGTCAGGGAAAGTTTCTTGTAAAAGGTAAGACTTAAGATGGGCCCCAAAGTCAGGGAATCTTAAGAGCTGAATGATATTTATTAGAATAATCCGTATTTTTATCGCATTTTACAAAGAGCTTTTCTCACAGTCAATGTAAACCATCTTCTCAGAATCTTAGTGCTTAGAGCACTGAAGAATTTAAGGGACTTTCCTAGGGTCATGTAGCCCCTAAGTATTGGTAGTTGAGTGACCCTAGGCAAGTCACTTGACCCTGTTTGCCTCAGTTTCCTCATCTGTCAAATGAGCTAGAGAAGGAAATGGCAAACCACTCCAGTATCTTTCCCAAGAAAACCCCAAATGGGATCATGAAGTGTTTGACACTGCCAGAATAACAGCAAATCAGAGGCACTACCTGGTGGAAAAAGGTCACCTCAGCATGTACTTTGTCAAGCTACCTTTCAGGGCTAGGGTTAGAAATCAAAAGACAAAAGTGAGACAATCAATCCCTTTCCTCAACGAGTTTACATTCTGCCAGAAGAATGTTAACAGATGTGTAAAATACACCAGGATTCAACTGGGTAGAGGAGAATCAGAAACGATATGAAGGAATTAGCATTAGAAGTGATTCTTAAAGGGAACAAGAGATCCAACGAAGTGAAGAGGATTCTAGGCAAGGCGCACATGATCCTAAGCCTATGGCTGGATATGCATCATGGAGCATTAAGTAATTTATTTCACATTTATCCATAGCCTAGAATCATCTGAAAAGCCTTTCAGTTGAATACCTGGCATATAAGAATGAGCCTTTATACATATTCTAAAACCCCCGAACCTTGATGTTCCTTTGGTAGTTTCCCTTCTCGCACCCCCCAAACCCTCACTTACACTGTAACTCTGTGAATAGTGGGAAAGATATTGAACTAGAAATCAGAAGATCTGGGTTCTGGTCCCAGCATTCATTGGCATGTTCTTTGGACACATCACTTAACCACTCTGAGCATCAGTTTCCTCATCTATAAAATGGAGATTGTGGAGGAGGTAGATTATGAGTTTGGGGGAAACATTCTCCTGAGAAAAACATAACCTTAGAAATCAAAGAAAGAGAGCTACAATTTTCATTTAATAGACAGATACCCCCTCTCCCTCCCCAGACTAGTAAGAACTGGGAGCAGCCTTACTGATTTCTATCTTGAAGATGGCCCCTACTACCTTAGAGATTTCCTGCCCAGGATGGCTGATAAGATTAACTACAGAGAAAATATCCCACTGCCATAGAAGGTTGTCTGTCATATTCTCCTCTAAGTCACCTGACATCTTGTCCCTATTACTTGACCTTCCAAATAAGGAAAATGGCTGAATAACTTCACCTAATAGGCTCCTTTTGTAATAGTTTGTAATGTTACTCTAAGACTCTCTCTGTCTCTCTCTGTCTCTCTCTCATTCCCTCCCAGGGAGTTGCTGTCTCCCAGGCAACTGTCCATCAGTTGATGCTAATTAGCTTTTCATCTTCTAGCCTTGCCTCTTGATTAATTGTCTTACTGTTAAATGGACCAAGTTGGCAGGAATTACTCTTTAGGACAATCTTAGGGCCTCTGAGTTGAGGAATTCCTCAACAGGATCATAATACTTGATCTGCTGACCTCACAGAATTACAATATGAATAGAATCATATAATGTCAGAGGGTGTAGAGAACTTGGAAGTCATCTAGTACAACTCTCCCATTTTACAGATCAGGAAACTGACACCCAGAGAATTCAAGTGCCTTGCTTGGTCGCACAGCTAATTTGTGGCGGAGCTAGACTCTCAACCCATAACTCCCAACAATATTCTTACTTGTTCTTCCTGAGAGGTTTCTTGTCTCTGCCGCTTAGTACCTATGTGACTTTTGGGAAGTCACTTCTCTTTGAGCCTTAGTTTTCTCATCTCTATGTGATCTGGGTAGTCACTCTCCTTCCTCCACTCCTTCCCCAATCACCCCTGGCAAAGAATATGCTTCATTGGAACATGCAGAGAGTCAAGCGGGCCTCCCTGGGCTCACTTCTGGTGGGCCATGTGTACTCTAAATGAAGGACTTAGGCAATAGACTCATTAAAAGAGGAGCCAGGAAATGCCTTGTACTCAGTAGACTTTATATGGAGAACTAGCTTTCTTTCTTGCTCTCAGCCTTATCAACTTTGGAGCAAATGGGGACTCTGTGAAGTCCTCTCTTAGACTCTCTAGAATGGGAATAGAGGAACTCTTCTTTTTCTGGCAAATATGGCTGCTGCTTACATGTGGCAGTGGGCACATCTGCTACCTAGGTGAGCCTGAAGCAAGACCTTGGCATCTTGGTTGTCTCTTTTGCTTTTGCATTTCCTTTCCTGAGCTTGGGTTACTGAACAACAAATCCTGAAATGGCCATTACCCACCTTGGGGGCAACTTTGTGATTGAGTTGACTGGCAGGCAGCAGGGGTTTTCTACAACCACACTGTCCTTGGAGAAGATGACTGCTGTGAATCCAAGCCCTGTCTTGCCTTTTCAAAAGACATGGACCTTGAGGTACTAGTTTAAATAAGTGCAGAGATGAGAGGAAGGTAAAATAGCTATTTAGCTGTCCCACAAAATATTTGATGTTTAAAGTATCAACCTCCTGAGAGAGTGTAATAGGAATTATGGGTTGCTCTTTCCTGCTTTAAATCTTTTCTAAGTCATTTATATTTTAAGTGCTTCTTTTGCAAAGGAGAAATAAATGATTGTCCTATACTTAATCTACTTTGTACGTTAATTACTTTTCTGATCCCAGGTCCAGTTGCTGTCCCCACGAAAACTGTAAAGTACCGCATAGGGAGGCATAAAATACTTTTGTTCCTCAACACACAAATATGACTTTCTTGGTCATAGCATGTCCATAATTCTGGGTGATCCTATAGACGTAGAAAAGCCATTGGTATAAAATTATAGCACAATAAAGTTATATTACATTCATGTACCACAACTTGTTCAGCCCACTTAAGAATATTTAATGTGTATTACGTGTGTGTGCCTTTGTGTATGTATATACAAAATATAACCATCATTTCTAAATACATCCCTCCCACATTCTCCACCTAGCCAGTGATAACCTTATGACAAAAGACGAAAAGGAAACAGTTAAAACCAAGGAACACATCGAAGGTGTCTGACCATTGTCCTTCATCTCTACAAAGAAGAAAGGGAGATTTTTGCTCACTTTTGGCTGCCTGAACCTTGCTATGTAACACAGAAAGCTGCACATGAAATAGAATAAACACAAATAGAATAAACACAAGGGCAAATAGAAGGAAGACATTTTTTCTGATGCCCACCCACATTACCCAGGCAGAGAATCACTGAAGCTCAGGGCTCCACCATCAACCAGGGAGCAATTTTGTAGCAATTTAAAATGTGAACTAATTAGTAGTCCTGCAGAAACAGTTTGTATTCCAATGACTCTTGAATATTAGCCTCCCAACCAACTATACTAGTAGGGATAAGCCATTGTATACTGTTCAAATCAATTCATGGTAATTAAAAAAATTCCCTCTTCTGTGTGGAAATAAATTACTGGTTCCATTTGTGGCTTATGTGTGCACATTGGATACCATTTTCACTCACTGGCTTACTGGGGAGACCTTTAGACTTTAAGTTTATAGTCACTTTTATAAGTGGTAACTCTCTTAAGTATCAACTTTCCCCAGAATAGCTGGGAGCAGTACAGCAATCCCAGAGAAATGAACACATGGCAAACTACAATGACAGACCAGTGAGTCAATAAGCATTTATCAAGTGCCTGCTGTGTGCCAGGCACTGCGCTAAGAGCTGGGGATGAAAGAAGAAGCAAAAGACAGTCCCTGCCCTTGAGGAGCTCACAGTCTAGTGGAGAAGATGACCAACAAATATGTACAAACTATGTACAGGATAAATAAAAAATAATTAACCAAGGGAAGGCACTAGAATTAAGAGGGGCTTCCTGAGGAGAAAGGGTAGGGTTCCGGGCATGGGAAACAGCCAGAGAAAATGTCCAGAGCTGAGAGATGGAGGGTCTTGTTCATGGAATAGCTATGAGACCAGTGTCATTAGATAGAAGAGTATGTGGTATAAGGTATAAGAAGACTGGAAAGGTTGTGGGGGAGGGGCGTGGAGTATACAAGGTTATGAAGGGCTTTGAACTTCAGAGGATTTTATATTTGAACTTGAAGCTGATCAGGACCACTGCAATTGGGGGTGGGGGGGAAGAGAGAGAGAGAGAGAGCGTGAGCGCATGTGTATATGTATGACATAGTCATACTTACACTTTGGTGACTGAATGGAGGATTGATTGGACTGGGGAGAGACTCAAGGCAGGCATACCCACCAGCACGCTATTGTAGTAATCAAGGCAAGAGGTGATGAAGGCTTGTACTAGAGTGGTGGCAGTGTCAGAGGAGAGAAGGGAGTGTATCTGAGAAATGTTGCAAAGGTGAGATCTCCAGGCCTTGGCAACAGAGTAGATATGAGGGGTGGGAGACAGTGAGGAATCAAGGATGACACCTAGGTTGTGAGCTTCAGGGACTAGGAGGTTGGTGGTGCACCCAATAGTAATAGGAAAGGGATGGGGAGGTTTGTGGAGAAAGATAATGAGTTCAGTTTTTGACACTGTAAAGGGTAAGGATTGATAGGTCACCGGCCCTTCTGGCTTCATCCAAGTGGTACTTAGCTATCATCCACTGTTGGGGGCCATCTCCAGTTGTCCTGATCTATATATGGCCACTGGGCCCAGATGGCTCTAGAGGAGAAAGTGAGAATGGTGACTTTTCACAGCCCTCCCTCACTTAAATCCAATTCACTTGCAAGTGAAGCTATTACCTTCCTGATGTCACTGTCCTCTTCAAGAATGAAGGACAAACAAAAACAACAGCTAGCCACTGTGCGAGACCAGAATACCCAATCCCATTTATTCCACAAATCTGAACCCTCCACTTCTCCTCTGACTACTCCAGACTACAATGATCTTTTCCTTCCTTAAATACCACTTAACAGAATATACCATATAATCTCACAATTGATTATGGATTTTTTTATTATTCTGTAGTTGTTGACACGTTAGTCTTCTTTTCTCAACAAAATTGTAAGTAACCTGAGGGCAGGGACCTCATCTCATTTATTTATTTATTCATTTTTACATTTCTGTGCCCAGCAGAGTGGTGTGAGTGCACAGTAGTTGCTTCAGCAATTAAATTCCAAGAGTATTTATCAGTTGATTACTTTGTGCTAATACCATACAGAGATACTAAAACTGCTGACAGACCTGATACTAAAAGAGTTTGCAAATTTGTTGGTGTGATATGACAAATACCCACGACACAGTTAAAAACAAGGCGAGGAAACACGAGTAAGGGCCAAAATGAGTCATACTGATTATGAGTATTATAAAAACCTCAAGTCCCACTGACTTGACAGGATTCCTGGATTCAAAGTCTAGAGTACAAATCAGTATATGAAAATTATTCATTTCAACTGATATGACCAAATCTTTGAGAAAGAAAGACTTTAATCTATTTCATGGCACAGTATGGTGGGCCATAATGGGTGTCCCACTCATGTTCTACGGCACGGGTCCTTAACTTTTTTTGTGACATGGCCCCTTTTGGCAGTTTGGTGAAACCTACGGACCCCTTCTCAGAATCATGTTTTTAAGTAAGCAAAGGAAATGCTGAATTTCATTTAAAGGTTAGTGAATAAAGGTAAATTTGTTTTTCCATCCATGTTCCTTGTTATTGTTCAATTGTTTCAATCGTGTCTGACTGTACTTGGGATTTTCTTGGCAAGGATACTGGAGTGTTTTGCCATTTTCTTCTCCAGCTCATTTTTACAGATAAGGGAATTGAGGCAAACAGGCTTAAGTGACTTGCCCACATCACACAAGTAGTGTCTGATGCTGGATTTGAACTCAGGAAGATGACTCTTCTTGACCTTAAGCCTGTTACCCTATCCACTGCACCATCTAGCTGCCCCAACCAAATTCATGGACCCCCTAAAATCTAAATACAGGGTCTATAGCCCCTAGGTTAAGAATTTCTGTTCTAAGGGAAAGGCCTGTACTCTCTGTGTCGTAAACAGCCTAGGAAAAGATGGCTTTCTCTTTGGGGTCTGTAGAGCAGTTGTTATTAACCAAGAGCCCTGAAGGAATTTATGAGCTAGTTTATCCAGGAAGCTTTCAAGATGATTATCACTTTTCTCATATGTATTTCCCACCGGCTAGTATTGGAATACTACTGGTGTCCCCAACTCTCACATCATTTAATGAGGTCTGTGTCTTGTGCATGAGCAAAAACATTTTTAGAATGAGGAGAGAACTCTGAGGAGAGGCACCAAGACGATTCTAGAGAGCTGAAAAATAAGATCTCCGGACATCGTTGTGCCATGGGATATACTAGGGGTTCAATATGTTTCTTCATTTTATCAAGTCCTCTATATTGGTGAAAGAACAATTCAATTCTCTGTCCCTATCCCATTGATTGAGTTGAGGAACAGCTAAAGAAAGTGTAATTATTCATCCTGGGGAATAGAAGGCTAAAGGAAAGTGCAACCATTTTATTTGTTAAATTTATTAATGAATGGATTGAAAAAGGTGGAAGCTAAATGACATAGTGGATAGAGTTAGGAAGGCCCAAGTCCAAATCCTGGCAGCTAGGTGGCCCAGTGGATAGAGCGCTGGGGTTGGGATCAGGAGGGCTCATCTTCACTGAGTTCAAATCTGGCCTCAAACACCAGCTGTGTGGCAAATCCTGGTCAAACCATTTAACCCTGTTTGCCTCAGTTTTCTCATCTGTAAAATGAGCTGGAGAAAGAAATGGGAAAGCACTCCAGTATCTTTGCCAAGGAAATCCCAAAATGGAATCGCACAGAATCAGATGGGAATGAAACGACACAACAACAAAAGTTTAAATTCTACTTTAGATATTTACCAGGAACAAGTCACTTAGCCTCGGTTTGCTCATCTGTACTATGATGATGACGACGACGACGACAGTAGGTAGCATTTATTTGTAAAGCACTTCGAAGTTTGCAAAGCAATTTTCAAATATTATCTCATTTGATCCTCAAAGCCCTGGGAAGTTGGTGCTCTTATGGGGTCCCATTTTATAGATGAGGAAACTGGGATAGACCAAGGTTTAGTGACTTGTCCAGAGCCACATAGCTCTTATCAGAAGTGGCAACTGAGACAGTGATAGAGTTTCTCTCCCAGGGTTATTTTGAGGATCAAGGGAACTCACATGTTTAAAGCACTTATATAGCCTAAACAGCTATATAAATGCTATTATTATTCATCCAACAAGCACCTGCTTGTAGAAATGAATGTCTGTTATTTATCTATATAGCACTAGGCAGCTACATGGCACAGTGGATAGAGTGCTGGGCCTGGAGTTAGGAAAAGCTGAGTTCAAATCTGGCCTTAAACACTTACTACCTGTGCAATCCTGGGCAAGTCACTTAACCCTGTTTGCCTCAGTTTCCTCATCTGTAAAATGAGCTGGAGAAGAAAATGGCAAACCACTCCAGTCTCTTTGCCAAGAAGATCCCAAATGGGGTCACAAAAAGTTGGACGTGACAGAACAACAGCAACATCAGGTCCTGTGGGAGGTACAGAAAGTTCTGTGACTATATTCTCACAATCGAAAATCAGGGTATATAGAGGGCCGAACATAGGATATTCCTCTTGTATAACTTGTTGACATATGAACTAGCCCAGAAACCCGGGGTGATATAAAGACAAGACAATCTCTTCTCTCAAGGAATCCACAGCCTGCCAGGGCAGGGGACATTGTCATGTACACAGAGAAGCAGGATACAAGGTAATTTGAGGAGGAAAAAAGAACTGCTGAGATGATGCGAATCAGCAAAGGCTTCATGGAGGAAGTGGGAGCTGAGCTGAGCATCGAAGGAAGAGAGGGATCCTGAGACAAAGAGCGGGAAAACTGTCGTCTTGGTACGGGGGACAGCTTGTGTGAATGTGTAGAGGAGGGAAGTGGAATGTTGAATTTGGGGAACAGCTACCAGTTCAGTTTAGCTGGAACACAGAATACATAAAGCAGCACCGGGAACGTAGGTTGTAGACACGTTGCAGAGAGCCTGAAATGCCAGGCTGAGGAGTTTGCAGTTGATCTTAAAGGCAATCAGAAGCCAGTAAAGTCTGTTGAGCCAGAAAGTGACCCAGTCGGCCCTGTGGCGCAACATCCCAGGACTATGAGAAGCCCTGGTAGAAGTGTCATACCAACAAGCCACTTTAGGGGCATCAAGGGAGGCAGTATATGCTCTTTTATGATTGTGCATGTTTGCTAGTGGGTATTATTATTTTCTGTGGATTGTAATGTGAATTAAATTTCTTCTTGATCTATAAACAAATCTATTAATTCTTTTGTCGTTTGTGCAGTCTTTTTCAGTCGTGTATGACTCTTCATGACTCCATTTGGGGTTCTCTTGGCATAGACACTGAAGTGGTTTGCCATTACCTTCTCCACCTAATTTTACAGATGAGGAAACTGAGGCAAATAGATTTAGGTGACTTGCTCAGGGTCACACAGCTAGTAAGTGTCTGAGGCCAGATTTGAATTCAGGAAGATGAGCATTCCTGACTGGAGGCCTGACTTTCTATCCATTGCATCACCTAGCCGCCCATTCATTCTTTAAGCCATATGATCTATGTCATCACAAGAGGTTCCCAGATCATCTGGGTGGGACAGCATAATTTAGAGAAGCAGCTCAAAGTTCCCTGGGTAGTGACTAAAAGATTACACAACAATGGTTCAACAGATTGGCAGATTGATGGACACATTAATAACATGAACATCTGCTCAGTGAAATTTCCTCTTGACATGGTGGAACTGGTTTGGGTTTTAAGGCACAGCCACTCATATAACCTTTGGCCATGGTGTTGAGAAGTCTTGTGACACAGTGGAAAGAATGCTCTGTCCTTTGGTGCATAGGAAAGCTGGGCGAGTCATTTGTGTCTCTGAGCCTCAGTTTTTGGGTTTTTTTTCCTGCAAAATTACTTTCCTGGCACAGATTATAAGGGAGAAGGAACAGTGGCCTTTCGGGCACCAATTTGCCCAGAGATCAGAGGATTCTAAGGCTGGTGATATGTGGTTAGCCCTCAGATAATGAGGCATTTATGTGTCACAAATCCAACACAGGATTAGCACGATTGCTCACAGGAACATCAAAGACAGTTAGTTTCTCCCTTGTCTTGCCTTTTATCATGTTTTTTTAAATTTTATATGGTTTTCACATCCCAATGACTTCCACTGAAACCACTCTCATAATAATAACAAAATACCATTGATCAAAATAAATCAGTATATTGTCCAAGTCTGACAATATATACTTTATTCTATACTTAAATTCCACTACCTTACTGCTGAGAGATGGGAGACTGGATTCACAATCAGTCCCCGAAGACTGCCCCCTCCTTAACTAGTATGAAGTTCTGAAGTCTTTCAACTCTGACTTTTACATTACTGTGGTCATCATGTAAATTTCTCTTGGATCTGTATCAGTTTATATGTCTTCCCCAAAATCCCTGAATTCTTCATAATTATCATTTCTCCTGGCTCAGTAAATGCAACTAGGTGGTACGGCAGATAGAGTGCCAGGCCTACAGTGAGAAAGACTCATCCTTATGAGTTCAAATCTGGCCTCAGACACTTACTAGCTATGTGATTCTGGACAAGTCACTTAACCCAGCTTGCCTCAGTTTCCTCATCTGTAAAATGAGCTGGAGAAGGAACTGGCAAACCACTCTAGTATCTCTGCCAAGAAAACTCAAAATGGGGTCATGAAGTGTCGGACACGACTGAACACCAACAAATGGTACAATAAGGTGACGTTATATTCGCATACCGCAATTTATTCAGCTATTTTCCAATTGATATGTGCCCACTTTCTTCCTAGTTCTTTGCTACAAATTAGCTGTGAATCTCTTTCTCTTTGGGTGATCATGAAGCATCACATATACTGTCAGACATAATTGATTATTTGTTTTTTTGAACTTTTTTTCTTTCTTCTAAAAATCCTTACTCTGAGGGATTCTGTGTAGAGAGCAGAAAGACATGTACTTGGAAATAAAGATGAAATAAAAACAAAGACATTGAAAACGTCATTTAAAAATAAAACAGTACTGTTCTGAATATACTTTGTGTATTTTCTGCTTCATCTGTTAACACTTACCTGGTTTACAACTGGCTTGCTTTCCCCTGCCACATCTGTCACAACTTTCTTAGCTCCAGAAGAATCTGGACTTTTGTTACGTACAAAAAAAGTTGGGATCCATTGGGAACCAAGCCTTCTTTACCACAAACTTGTGTATGGCCTCTCAGTGTTGAGTTCTTAGAATAAGCAAAAAAAAAAAAACCTCATAAAGGGAGTGTTAAGTCCAAAGCAGATGTGGCCTGATGCAGAAACAGATAAAAGGAGAATTGCAGAATGCTTAGATCATCCTGCTGGGAGGATTTGTGAAGAAATATTATAAAACGTTCAGACCAGGGTACGCTTTGCCTTCTTAGGAATGGATCCATGCCCTTCAGCTGGCAGAGTTATAGAGTGTTTGTAACAGAGCCGTCTGTCAGCTGTTGAAAATTCTGTTGTTGGAAATTAATTGATGGATTGGAGAGCACTGAGCTGCTGCAGAAAAGTGGTGATTTTACAGTTGGTTTCAGGAAACTGCTATGTCTCGAAGGAGACTCGCCTACGACAAATTACAAGTGTCTGTCAAGCTCATGTGAGACTCTGCTGTTTGTTCTTTCCATCTGACACATCAAGGACCATTGTGTCTGTCTTCCTGCTCTGACAAACAAAAGAGTCTGTTTGTCAGCGCGCCCTGTAAATACAAGGGTTGATGCCACTCAACCACCTGGTACTGCAGGAGCCTATAGCATTTTGGACCCAGTGATTACATTATTTCTGGGGCCACAGTCATAGCTTCTGATGGTCATTTCAGGTTTCTGACATCATTGGGGAAACAGCTCTCAGTAGGTAACATTGGGAAAATGAATTCTCTTACCATGAGGCCTAGCCTTGGAGAGATAGCGTTGGGTGGTGAAAAGAATGCTGGATTTGAAGTCAGAGGAGCTGAGATGAATACTGATTCTGCTACTTGTTACCTGTAGTCAAGTCCCTTGAGCTCTCTGAGCCTCAGTCAATCAATAAACATTTATTAAGTACCTATTAAGTGTCAGGCACTCTGATAAGTGCTGGGCTAAGCCTCAGCACATATATATGTACCTATATGTATGTGTATATACATGAGTATGTCTATATATGTACACATCCGTATCTTTATATTGAGCCTTTATATAGCTCTGAGGATCCTCATCTCAACTCACACCAATAAATTGGGTTCCTGAGCATAACTACATCTTCCGTTTAGAATTCTAGGAGTACCCCTGAGGCATTGTGAGGAGGGAAATCTATCTCCAATGCCATTGGCTTGAAGTACTCATTCCATATCATCCTCCCCCAGATTAGTTTCCAGTGATTAGAGCTCTAGACTCATTTAACTAATTAACACAAATTAGTTTTTACTGAGAAGATGGAACAAGAAAAAAAGTTTAAGTATTTCCCCCCAACATCTGAGGGTGTACTTTCCCTTATACTACCTTGGTCCCCGGAGAGAGTGAGTTTAAATTTAAAGCAATTCCTACAGAGTATTTATGCCTGGCTAGGTGGTGCAGTGGATAGCATGCTGGGTCCGGAGTCAGGAGGACTCATCTTTGAGTTCAAATCTGGTGTGAACCCGGGTGAGTTACTTAACTCTGCTTACCCAAGTTTTTCAACTATAAAATGAGCTCGATCAGGAAATGGCAGACCACTCTAGTATCTTTGCCAAGAAAACCCCAAATGAGGTCACAAAGAGTGGGACACGACTGAAACGACTCAGCGACAATGACAAAGCATTTATTCAACTAAGTTAACTTTCAAATTTTGTACAACTGCTAGAGGAGTCAAGGGTCTTAGCTACCACTAAGCTTTGTATTTCTATAGACCTTTACAGCAACCTCTAGCCATATTACTATGGCCACGACCAAATGGAAACCCTTAGACTCACCCAAACCATCCCATGATGTTAACACCATACACTATCAGGGTCCTGGGGGTGGGGTGAAAGAGAATTCTTTTCTAGTGATGTAGATGAAGGAAGCTGAAGTACTACATTATAGCAGATCCCTCTATAACAACTCTGTGTTACCTGAGGAAGGCAGATAGTACCTGGCAGTTTACAGTGGAGTACAGAGAGCTGCAGAAAGTCAGCTGGCCTATCTATACAGCTGTTCCTAATCTTATCAATGCTGTAGACCAGGCAGGCTAGGCCCAGAGTAAGTGGTATGGGGCAATCAATCTTGCCAAAGCTTTTTTCTCTCTATTCCTGGGTCTTAAACCAATCAGCAATAATTTGCTTTCACTGGAGGAGTCCATATACCTTTACCATCCTTCCCTCAGGGCTACCTGAACTCTCCTCACGCTGCAACATCATCCTGGGCAGAGACCTGAAAGAGGCCTTCCTTTCTGAGGGCACTGCATTGATAACATGAGGTTAACTCGGGCAAAATGAGACCACAGTGGCCAAAGGCTTCAATCAGATGGTGGCCCACATGAGAGACAAGGGGTAGGAAATCAATCCTAAGAAAATCCAGCGTCAGTCAAGTTTTGAGAAATACAGTGGGAAAAGCACACAGGACTCTGAACACAGTTCAGAATAAGGTAGCGACATCTACTTCCCCACAATCTGGGAAGGAAACTCAGAGACATTTCAGACCCTTTAGATTTGGGAAAACCCGTATTCCCCACCTGGATCTCCTGATGACCCCTATTTATCTAGTTACCCAAAGCCCTGGAAGATGCAAAGCATGGTGTCCAGTCTCTACCCCTGGGTCCTTATAACCTTTCAAGGCCTGTGTTTCTAGGGATCTCTGTCCTTAAAGACCAGGTTGGGTGGAGCCATTGGCAGGCACCGAAGGGCAGCCAGAATAAGACACTGTTAGGTATCAAGCTCCCCAGAATAGTCACTCACTATACAGACAGTTCTCACTCTACATAAGTGGACCGTACTGTGTGGATGTGGGGAAGAGAGGGAGGGAGGGATGCAGGAAGGGGTCTGTGTACCTCCGGAGGGAGGGTTCAAGGACACGTGGGGGCTGGGGACAGAGAAGTGAGACCAGAAGAAGGAACACATGGGGGCTGAGGCGAGCCATATGGGGGCCTGGCTGAATGGGGTGGTGGCCCTGATGGGGATACAGACAGGAGAGGATGGGTGACATGCAGGAGCTGGGGCAGATGAAGGGTATCAGAGAGCAGACTGAAGACAGACACTCAGGTTAGACACATGAGGGGTGAGGAGTTGGGCGGAGCTGAACAAAGGTCTGTCTTAATGGAGCTCTCAAGCTAAGCCTACAATAGGGTGCATCCCTCTTTCTGTTTTCACTTGGAGGATTTTTTTTTTGGTGGGGGTTGGAGTTGGGGGGAGGCCTCAGAAGGCCTAGCTGAGGGGCAGGAGTGAAGAAAGAGAGCACATTACTGTAAAGTTAACAGATTTTTTTAATGGAATGCAAATTTCTTTCAGAATTCTTTATTGTAAAGTTGAATTTGTGTAATGTGAATTTATATAAAGCAAAAACTGTCTGTATTGGTTTTGAAAAGCAGTTGCTTGCCTTTTTGTGGTGGCTAAGAATTAGAAGCCAAGGGTATGCCCATCATCTGGGGAATGGCTGAACAAGTTGTGGTATATGATTGTGATGGAATATTATTGTGCTATAAGAAATAGTAAGCAGGATGATTTCAGAAAAGCCTGGAAAGACTTACATGAACTGACTCAAAGTGGAGTGAGCAGAAGTAGGAGAACATTGAACACAGTGACAGCAATATTGTACGATTGTGTGAATGACTTAGCTATTCTCAGCAATGAATGATCCAAGACAGTCCCAAAGGACTCATAATGAAAAATGCTATTCACCTCCAGAGAAGGAACTAATATTGTCTGAATATAGACTGACACATACTATTTTTCTCTCTCTTCCTTTCCTTTCCTTTCTTCCTTTCCTTCTTTCTCTTTCTCTTTCTTTTTCTTTCTTTCTTTCTTTCTTTCTTTCTTTCTTTCTTTCTTTCTTTCTTTCTTTCTTTCTTTCTTTTTCTTTCCTTTCTTCCCTTTCTTCCCTTCCTTCTCTTTCTTTCTTCCTTCCTTCTCTCTCTTTCCATTCAAGTCTTCTTTCACAAAATGACTAATATGGAAATGTTTTACATGATTGCACATGTATAACCTATATTAGATTGTTTACTGTTTTAGGGAGTGGAGGGGTGAGGAAAGAGGGAGAGTTAGAATTTGTAACTCAAAACTTAAAAAAAAGAAACGTTAAAAATTATTTTTTACATGTAATTGGGAAAAATATTATTTAACAACAACAACAACAACAAAGGAAAGCAGTTGTTTGCCTCTTACTGGGCCCCAGTTGCTATCGAACAGATGACATAGGATCGTAAATCACCTTTTGTCCAGAGTTGCTTTTTATAGGTTGGGTGATGCCAGCTGGTCCTTCTAGGAAGATGAGTAAAGCACAGGAGGTTTCTTTTGCTAAATGGAAATTGTATATTCTAAATCACTTTTGCCCAAGTCACTCTGGTGTTAGTGCCCTTCACAAACAGGTGGGGACTATGCCAGAGACTATGTGGAATGTGGGCATGTGCCTGTGTAGTTGAGTGTGACCCTTACTCAAGGGTCTTCCATACCACATTCTGGCATAGTCCCGTTGTGGTACAAATGACAGATAATTTATCCTCAGTGGCATTTGAATTTTAACAGAGGGAAAAGAGACTATTTTAAATGAAAAGAATGAAGCTCAAATTGTAAAATTTCAGGCACCAGTTTCCTAGTTGAAAAGGCAATGGGGTGACTTTTCCGGTTCCCCTGAAATCAAAACACCATATTCTGTGGGATCATAGGATTTAGAGTGAGAAGGAATCTTAGTGATCAGATCCAATCCCCTAATTTAGATGTAATGGGGTCCTTGCCAATGGAGTCCCATCTTCAGAGAATGCAGTGTGCTCTGCCTACTGCCATCCAGAAGAGGCTGTGGATCGTGCTTTTGGAAAGGCATGGTGATGTGTAATGCAAGAATCCTGGTCCCTGATCCTTTCAATTGGCTGCTGAGCTAGAACTGGGAATACATTTGTTGCAGATGCAATTCTAAAGCCAATACCCTCTTCATTCAGGTTTGATATTAGGATGAAATGAGACACTTGCAAGTCACCAAACAAAGGACAATGCATAGGAAGGATATGCAGCAAGAATATCATGGTACTTAGCTTCTCCGGACGTAGCCCCCTTTATCTCCATCTGGAAACAGGTCTAACCAGTGAATCATCAAGACATAGCAACTCGCGTGGTCTCAGGCACCCACCTTTTCTGAGAGGTCTCAATTACATGTGGCTGGGATCTTTAATGCCCTCGGACTAAGAAACTGTATAATGGAAGCAGAAAACAATCAGGTTGCCTGGCTGGGGAGGGGCTGCAGGGTGGGGGTGGCAGTGGTGGGGAGGAAGCTGTGTCAGAGTCATAAAAACTGTCAGGAAACCACTGATTGGTCCTTTTATGTACCAACCCTTGGCAGCAAAGTCTTTCAGCATTTAAATGACTAAACAGTCTTCAGTAGTACTGAGGGAGGGAGAAAGCAGAAAGGGGGGAAAAAAACAAAACAAAAAAGCAAAACTGTGGAGTCTAGGTCTTCTCTCACCTCTTTGGAAAGACCAAGTGTCAACTCTTTTACAGGACAGTTCTCCTAGCATGGGCAATACTAATGGGAAAATGGGGAAGAGAAATAAACAAAACAAAATGAAAACAAAACAAAAGTGTGGAAAAGCCAGAAGTCCTAAGCCTTTCCT
This sequence comes from Trichosurus vulpecula, assembly GCF_011100635.1. Lineage (NCBI taxonomy): Eukaryota > Metazoa > Chordata > Mammalia > Diprotodontia > Phalangeridae > Trichosurus > Trichosurus vulpecula. The sequence continues at coordinate 188,268,216 of NC_050579.1, forward strand.
TTCTCCTTCAGAAAAAGTAAGTCTCAGAGTCTCACGGTCAGGTCCATGTTGAGTAATGCCACATCTTTGAGGTTCATAATGTAAATGGTGCTGTTGAACAGAGAAGCACCAAGAACATCAGAGCTCTGGGCGAGATGAAGAGAGACCCAGTACAACCTCAGATTTTTTTTTTCCTGATGTGAGCTGGTGATGATGAGCTAAAATAACACTAGGTACATCAAAGCCTCTTTCATGGACACTTCTGGTATAATCAACAATTCTTTATCCTACATCAGGGTTATCCTTAGTAAAGTGGCTTAGATGTCATAAGCTTCTTGCACACAACCTATCCTGGGATCTAAGTTGGTTTTCCTATACCACCACCCACTCAGTATCTCCTGGCTTGCCTATAAAATCTTCTCCTCTCTGAGAGCTACATCAGATGAATGACCCAAAATATTTGCTCTCTTAGGAGCCTCTATGGAGGGGCTGCTCAATTCTTCTACAGTTTCTAAATAAACACTCTACCTCAGCCTCGTCTAATGACTCAGAATTAGCACCAAGTCAAGTAAGGGATCTCCTTTCTTTCAGGTAAATATACACCCACTAGTTATATAGCAATAATTTCATCTCCCTTATGATATTAGAAAGTAAGACACTTCCCAAAAATACTAATCCTTGGACTCCCAAGCCCTTCCTGGGAAGGAGTTCCCTGAACCATCCCAAAGGAAATTGATGTGGGTTCAGGGAACCAATTGAAGGAGACAAGAGCTACTTCTCCAGGGTACATAGAGCCTTCTGAGGGGGCAAGGACCTTAAGGCTAAGGCAACTCTGCATAATGGAAGGAATAAAGTAGGACTGGAGAGGATCAGCCAGAGCAATATCCAAAAACAGTCCATTCTTATCAGGTACTTTTCCCTGGAGACCGCATCCAAGAAACCACTGGATAAGGGAACCCTTCCTTTTTCTAACATAGCACCAATTTGTCATGTTCGTGGCTTTTAGAAGGTTGAATCTGATGTGGGTGGGGTGGGGTCAGATGCATAATAATGCAATTTTTCATCAGTTAGGGGAAGCCTTTTAATCTGACATAGAGTTCTATTTTGTTAGTTGGGAACAGGTTGAGGGACACCTGGTTTAGGAATAATTGCTTTGTCCTTAGTAAGGGGCATCATATGGTCCCATGCCCAGAACAGAACAGCATGGTATCACCACCCAAATATCCAAATTGATACTGGACCCACTCCCCAACCTCTGTCAGTCAATAAATATTTATTAAATGCCTATTAAACATTTATTAAATGTGCTAAGCACTGTGCTAAGCTCTGGGGATACAGAAAGAAACAAAAGATAGTTCCTGCCTTCAAGGAGATATGGGGGTGGGGTGGGGGTGGAACAAGAGCATGACAACATGACCTTGCCATCTTTCTATATCCAGGGATCATGGTTATTGTAAACCGTAAAAACAGCTCTGTTATATAATTGTCCACGAGAAAACTTGCATAACCACCCATGTGACCATGGACTATCTTTTGGCACTATTCCTTCTTTGTTCTGTTTCTATATAATATCTGTCCAGTTCTGGGTGTGGTGTGGAGATCTACCATGGTCCTGCTGCTGCCCAGGACTGGCTTTGTAAGTAAGCTCCCCAAATAAAACCTACAGTTATCCCTTCCACGTTGCAGGTGTTAGGGACATGGCACCCCCGTGGTCTGGAGAATCTGAGTAAAAAGGCTCCCCCTTCAGACCAGAGAAGAAATCGGAATTTTTTCTTTTATGGGGTATTTATAATACTATACATATATTTCATGCATTTCTGAGTTTCTAAACTTTTTCTGTATTATCTGTTGGCCTTTGTGTGCCATCTGTGGCTTCTGCAAAATTTCCCCAAAATTCCCACTTACTTTCTTATGTTGACCTGCTACATATAGAAATTACAATGGGGAAAGTCATGATATGGAAGAGATAACTGTATTTGCTACCACACCGGCATAGATGGCCTCTTTCTTTGGTATCTCAGTACCTTCTTGTTATGGTGGAACCAACCCTGTAGAGTAAGACATTCTGTCCCTAGACAGGAATTCACACAGGGGAGACAGTTAGCAAACAAATAGGTACAAACAAGCTATATGTAGGAACCAGATCTTAGAGCTCACTGGACCAGTAGAGGAGGCAGGTTTTCTGGATTTGGATTGGAGACTGGTAACTGAAATTTCCCAGTTTGAACTTTTTTTTTTTTGGCCACAAACAAGCTCCTTTCCCTCTGTTAAAATACACATATCACCAAAGTTGAATTATCTGTCATTCATACCACAATATCAGAATCTTTCCAGAAAATATCTTTTAAGACTGATAGCAAGTTGAACAAGAGGAATAAATGACTGAGACCTTAGATGAGAAGGTTTCCCTAAGCTGGGAGTGGTGGCTGTAGAGAGTGCCTACTTCAAATTCCATCTACCTGTGTGATCTCCAACAAATCACAATTTCCCTGAACCTCAATTTTCTAATCTATAAAATGAAAACATTCCAGCTCTGGAGCTATGATCTTATGACCTACCTACTTCAAAAGTTTGCCTAAGGTTTCCCAGCTCATTCTTTTCCCTTAGTTCTCTGCTCAGTGTTTTTTGGTTACTATTTCCCTTCGTGATAAGTTCCTCTTGTTAGAAGCCTTAAATTAGTCCCTTAGAATTCTGGAGAGTGTGGGATTGAGGAATATCTACGTCTCCAGTGGGCAGAACCCAGACTTTTGATGGTTTTAGGCAATGGGGAATATAGGTTTAGCATTTGTCAACCCACTGAGGGAGCCTACAGTAAAAAACAACGTCCTTGGGACAATGGTTAGATTTGGGGAACTGGGGAAAATGAAATGATGAGAAGTTTCTCCAAGAATTAAAAATCAGAGAAGCTAATCAGACCCAGATTTTGCCCCTGATCCCAATACTCTATGCTAATCTCCATTGGCCTGTTCTTGATAAATAGCTTCCCTGTGATAGCTCTTGGAAGTAGAGACCAGTGAGGGCACTGACAATATAGAGGGTGAGGGTAGCAGCTGGGTGATTGGTAAATTGAGGGGGATGAAGGATAGGTGCCAAATTGCAGGAATAATGCCTAGAAGAAAAAGACAATCCTTAGTACAAGGTTTTGAGCTATTGCCCAGGAAATCTAAAGAAGGGGTGGGGAACCTGAGGCCACGAGGCCACATGTGGCCTTTTATTAAGGGGATTTGTTCTGTGAAGTTTGGATTCAGCCGAAGGGCTGCACTTGAGGACCTAGAGGGCCATATGTGGCCTCGAGGCTGCAGGTTCCTCACCCCTGGACTAGATTCTAAGGTGGCAGAGTTCTATGATTATAAGGATGAAGAAAGCGTCCCACAATAGTTGCTCTGAAAGGATTTTGCTATCTTTTAAGGAATCAGTTCCACAACCTACCTAAGGTCTTCTTAAGATCCATAAACTTAAAAAAAAGGTTTATCGATGCATTTTGTTTTATATCATAGTTGTTTTTCGATATAGCCCTTCTTGTCACCCCACTGAACCCTCTCTTGTTACACAGGAAAAAAAGGCCAAAACCACCTGACAAAATGACAGCATATACAGGCGTAGCTTATTTTATTGCACTTTGCAGATAATGCGTTTTTTTTTTTTTAACAAATTGAAGGTTGTGGCAACCCTGCGTTGACCAATTCTATTGGCGTCATTTTTCCAACAGCATGTGCTCACATCATATCTCTTTGTCACATTTTGGTAATTCCCACAATATTTCAGACTTTTTCCTTATTATTGTATCTGTTATGGTGAGCTGTGATCAGTGATCTTTGATGTTCCTATTGTAGTTATTTGGGGGTGACATGAACCGTTCCCATATAAGATGGGAGACAATCTATAAATGTGTCTGTTTTGACTGCTCCACCAACCTGTTCTGTCTTCCTCTCCTCCAGCTTCCCTATTCCCTGAGATACAAAAGTATTGAAATTAGGTCAATTAATAATCCTACAATGGCCTCTAAGTGTTTAACCGAAAGGAAGAGTCTATTGATTGTGGTAAACTTCACTGTTGTCTTATTTTAAGTAAATGCCACAGCTGCCCCAGTCTTTAGCAAATACCATCCTGGTCAGTGTAACAGCAAGCACCCTGGCACACCCAGGATGGTCTGCTAGCACAGGTTCTTAGATCTGCTTTTAAAGGAAAGATAACTTTTAAAAGAGTTAACAATCTTCTTTTAATTGCATCCACTAGTTCAGGGGAGAGACCAGCACCCTGAACTGGAGAAAATACAAGTAGAGAAATTAGCACAAAGACCAACAGACAGGGCTCTAGCTGTCTAATCAAAGTAATACAACCACCTACATGTACCACTGGATCGGGGGAGCACAGATATATTTAAGTAGTCGGGAGCGGGGGCTCTGAACATACCAGAGTCCTGTCCAGGAAATCACGAGGTCCTTTTCATAAGTGAACCCCCATAGCAAAATACCAACCTCAGAATATATATACACTTCTCAGAGCCAGAAGGCATCACAACCCTTGTGACTCAGTGTCTAATTAGTTTAGTACCAAAAGGTATGAAAGCCTTCCTGAAAGGAAGCTTCCCCTTTAACTAAGTTCCTCCTTAGGCAAGTTTGTCCCCCAATGTGCTCAGTGTGACTCAGGATGTGTCACAGCTGTGATCGAACACATGTGGTCATATAGGCCTATTAATGGATGGGGAAGGTCTTCCTATTCCATTAACATTACAATCAGTCGTCAACATCAAGGCAAGACCCTCCACCAGCAAAAAGATTATGACTCCCTGAAGGCTCAGATGATGGTAGCATTTTTAATTAATCTATGTACTTTTAAAATACATAATACTACAACACACTTAATAGACTACAGTATAGAGTAAACATAAGTTTTATATGTAATGAGAAACAAAAAAATTCATGTGACTCATTTGTTTTGGTGACATTTAATTTATTATGGTGGCCTGGAACTAAACCTACCATGTCTCTGAGGTATGCCTGTATAGCACCTTCTGCACCTGAAGGTTCTCCCTTCCCTACTAGGGGAAAGAAAATGTGATTCATTATCTGTTTTCTGGGATCAAGATTGCATATTGCAATTAATCTGAGTTGGGTTGCTTTTCAATGTGAAACCCATAAACTGTGAAAAATGACTTGTCCTTTCCCCTGTATCCTGCATTCCTAACCTCTGGCTTCCTTTTTATCCTCAGCTCCTTGACCTGATCTACCCAATGCTAAAAGCTGCTACACTTAGGGTAAAGGAGTCTTTGGTATAAAATTGAGTTATTTTACTAGTTCACCATATGACTTGGATTGGGAAACACTGAGCCAGAGTCCCTCAGTCCTACCTGTTTGCCTCTTCTGAATTTAGAAGATTTTTGAAAACCTTTCTATCCACATCCCAGAGCTGTTGAACAAGGAAGCCCTAAGGAAGATCTGGGGCGTTGGGACCTGGGGACCTAGCTTCCTCTCCATCGCCTCTCATTTCCCAAGTGTCTGGCAGAGGCAGGAGTCACAGTAACTCTGACTATGCTAGCAAAGCCAAACCTTTCAAGTCATCACATCAGTCACAGGGGCTGTGGGAGGAAAAAGTCATTAATTCTTACTTCTATTTCAAATATCCTCCACATCCATTCTGATCTAATTATCACTTTCCCATTTTAATTTTCAGCTTTTTCACTCCTTTTTTTTTCTTCTTCTAATATTAAGAAAGGCTGGCTATTCCTGGAATTTCTCTGGTGTGTTGTTGCCTTCTTAATGTCTTTTTTCTTCTTCTCTTAACTCAAGTTGTTATTACTTCTTCAACTACAATAATCAAATTTACACATTTTTATAGTTACCTTATAAGTTCTAATACCACTTGTTTTGAAAAACAAATAAGTAAACAGAGAAAAAACCAATACCAAAACCCTAAGCATTCGGAAGACAGTAATCACTTACAGAAAAAAACATGGTTTCATTTCTTTCTGCAGAATAATTAAGATTAGCTCATATGTGCTTAGACTGTTTATAGGAACAAAACATTTTATGTATAACATCTCATTTGATTCTTATAATAGTCCTGGAAATTAAGTGCTTTAAAAAAACCAAAACAAACCCATTTTAGAGATGAAAAAATTGAGGCTTAGAAGAGTTAATTGATTTATTCAAGTCACACATCTAATAAGTTGAAGAGCTGGCTCTTGAACTCACCGTCTTCTCACTAAGGCCAGTGCTCTTTCTATTGGACCAACTCACTCCTTCAGAGAGACTTAAAATGAGGTGAAAGAAGGAAAGACCTAAATCATGCTGGTTCTTCTGTCCATTTTAACAAGATTTTACCTGTGATTTATAACCCTTGTGTAAAATACTCTTTGGACATGAAGAACCCAGTACACCCTGGCGATTTCCATTTATTTATTAATTTATTTTGCTTCTTGACCCCACAAAGATAATCTGACAACTATCCTTTTCATGAGAGTTGTGGTTACCAACTCCGCTTTTGAGCACCTGGGCCAACAAGGTTCAAAACACAAACAGGTTTATTTAGAGATTAAGAGAAAAAATTAGTATCAGCACCTCTAGAAAATAATAATGTCATGTCAGCGACCCCTCCCTCAGGGGCCTATTTGATCTCTGTCATTTACAGTACTAGCCTGGGAAAGGGTCCAAAAAGGGGTTCCCAAGGGTTGATATTCTACTTTGTGACATTTAAAAATTTCCAAGAGATATAGTTTCTGGGTAATTTATCACTTTATTAATAAGGCAGCATGTTTATTAATAAAAGAATGGTCATTTGGTTGTTTCTCTTAGACCAAAGACCCCCAGTGGAAGAGGGCTCACAGTTAATATGCCCTTGGAAGAGCAGGTGTTCCTCAGGGTCGCAATCAACTCTGATTGATTAACAACTAAGAAGAAAATTTATATTATAATGAAAGGGTGGGCTATATTACAGTGAAGGTCTTGGGGTATGTGACTTGGGTCACCCAAATCTTGGTCAAAGAGACTGATCAATTTCCGCATCACCTGTCTGACAAAGAGAAAGATCCATATTTTCCCAGACATTCCTTAGCAAACAACAATGAGCAGGAATGCACCCATTAGCCTAAATTTAGAATTTCTTTTACTGTATGATTAGATCTCGGCCTGGGCAAATCTTTAAGAGAGATTTCCTACACTGTTTGGTTTCTGGATGAGGAAGTAGAAAAGGGGAAAAATGTTGGTCCTAATTCAATAATTAGTTATTAATACAAGAGAGAAATAATCATTTCTCACAACTTTGGTGATCTTGTCTGAGGATGCTGTGTCCATCAGTATAGTGCTGTTTCTCCCAATGCTTACCTCTCTGGCTGCTTCTGTAGTTGCTACTGATAGCTGCTTCCTATCAAGATCACTTTCTCTTTCCTGCATTCCTTGACTTCATATCCTACCATCTGTAATTCTCTTCCATTCTCAGAAGGCAATGTTTGTTGCTGCTTCGCACTATGGCAGTGCTTTCATCATCTTGACTGTATTTAGTTGTCCTCAGCTCCCAGAAGATGATGGTCATTCCATTTCTTAAGGGACCAACTCTCTGGCCTCCAGATTCCATGGGCTATGTTACTGTTCAAAAACACAACTCGGGGTGCCCCTATTCCTGGAGTCTTCTCTTTCCCTACAGTTTCCTTCTGTGGTCCCAGCCTCTCACACAAGTGATCTCTCAGGAGCTAGGACTCGGGAGCTCCCAGCCTCTGCAACTCGAAAAGTTGTCTCCCAGGCTGGAAACATCTTCAATCATCTATATTTAGCAAAGAAACAACAGAAGAGGTAACCCAAGACTGAGACTCAGGCTTGCCTAGGCAGGACATATGTTTTAACTTTCACTGGCTTGCAGCTCCATTCTGCTGGGTGAGAAAAGGGAGGTTCTTCCTTCTCCTGTCAGAGGAAGAGTCTTGAAGAACCTAATATCGTTGTCAGAAAGGAAGAGAGAGATTAAGGCAGAGAGCAGAGTCACTGCTTTTAAGGTCCAATGAGTAGGTCATTCCTCTTGGTTTACTGGCCAATTTTCTCTGATGCAGCTTTCACTCAGCCTCCCTTTCCCTCTTCCATCATCACTGGGTAGGTGTCCAAGGTACCACCTGGGTTGTAGCCCTTCAGAAATGAGTGCATTTCCCAAGAAGTGGCCTGGCATAGGCTTTAAACTTCATGGGGTGTCCTCTAGCCAGGACAGACCAATGGTCCTGCTGTTCACCCCCTATTACATTTACATGTATACCTATGTATACATGTTGTCTCTCCCCATAGAAATTATGCTCTTTGAGGGCAAAGGACTGCCATTTTTGTCTTTGCATCTTATACATCTATCGTAGTGCCTGATGCATAGTAGATACTTAATAAATCTCTACTGACTGACAATTCACATATGTAACCCCAATTCATTCCAAGCCCTGGGCATTTTGCCTGGGACTCTGCTAATTGGTGGAGAGAATGCTGTCAGGAAGCTGTGTCTTAGAGTGAGGGGCAGAGTTTGTGTCTGAGTTTTGGATAGACATTCTGTCTTGGGAGAGGACACATGTGGTTCCAGACTCTCTTGAGGATGAATTCCAGACATGTGGAGAGAGACTTTAGAAGCAGCAGACACATGGGGAAGGACAGGAGCCACTCCCAATTTTCAGTTTGCCTCCTTAGAGACTTCAGGGAATTTCCTTTTAGGTGACATTGGGGCCTCTCTCTAGGCTGAACTGAGATCTCATCTCACTCCCATCTAAAGAGCTCATTCACTTGTGAGTTTACTGCTATATTCTAATCTGTATAAATCCCCCAATTTCTTTTGCTATCTGCTTGGATAGATGGGTTTACTTGCTATTCATTACTTGTGATGGTCCTTTGTATAATCAGATTCTGGCAGAAAGAAGACGAGGCAATGAAAGTAAGTTTGGAGCATCCCTTCCCCCTTTAATGGATAGTGGCCAGGAAGGCAGTTTTTTTTCCAAACAAAATTGTACTCTTAAACCAGCAATATTTAGAGGCTTATATAGATGTAATTCTTATCTAGTAGCCCCCTTAGATTAGAGAATAGAGTAAGAAACCCCAAAGCCTTTCTCCTGATCTTCTTAAGGCAGGAATTGCAGTCTCCCTTGGAGAAGAGCAGATAAGATTTCAGCGGTATTCATCAGTGCCACCCACAAGTAAAATCTGGACAACCCAAGTAGCTATATATAACCTACACTAGGACACATACCTTACTACATAAAATTACAGACAGCTACGTTTTTGTGGATGAGGAAACTAAGGCCAACAGTGGTTAAATGAATTACCCAAGATCACACAAGTGGTGAGTGTCAGAGGTAGGATTCAAACCCAGGCTCTCTAATTCCAGAGTCATTTCTCTTTCCAAGACCAACAACTGCCTTATAAGTAGTACTTTTCCCATTCTTCAAATGTCTCTGTGATAACACTACCATTCTTTTAAAATTAAACTTTATTTTCAGATACTATTACTTTTTAATTCTCTTGCTTTGAAATGGTATTGCTCTAAAAATGTACTTTTTGGGCAGCTAGGTGACACAGTGGATAGAGTATTGGGCCTGTAGTCAGGAAGACTCATCCTCCTCTTCCTGAGTTCAAATCCAGCTTCAGACATTTACTAGCTGTGTGACCCTGGGCAAGTCACTTAACCCTGTATGCCTCAGTTTCCTCATCTGTAAAATGAGTTGGAGAAGGAAAAGGCAAACCACTCCAGTATCTTTGCCAAGAAAACCCCAAATAGGATCATGAAGAGTCGGACATGACTGAAACTACTGAACGACAACAAAAAAATGTACTTTGCGAAAGGCAGCAAGGTAAAATGTAAAGAATGGATTTGTAGCCAGAAGACCTGAGTTCAAATCCTGTCTCTACTACTTACTACACGGATAACCTTGGGTGAGTAACTTAAACCTTTCCAGGTTTTATTTTTCTCATTTTAACCTTAGTGGGTTGTATTATAGGGCCTCTAAACTCACTCTCAACTCTAAATCTGATCCTGATCTTCTGTGTAGGACAATTGTAATTCTTAGTTATCACTAGAATGATTTTTAGAGAGAATATCAAAGTAACCTGGAGGATGCTTCTCAAAACCACAAAATCAACCTGTTCCTAGAAAAGGGCAACAGATGGATCCAGTCCCATAAGCAATTATTAAGTGCCTCTCATGGGCAAGGAAGTGTGCTAGGAAGCTAAGGATACAGATATGAAAATGAAAATATTATCCCCTTGTTCAAGGAGCATATATTCAAGGTTATTATATTTTGACTGATATATGTGTTTCATGATTATCTCTGGTACTCAAATAATTTCCATAACAATGGGCGTGGGTGTATACAGGCCTGGCAGTAGCTTTGTCAAGTTGTGGAGACCTTATTTCCCAGAGCAGTAGACTGAGTGGCTTTAAATTTGAGAAGCTTTTGAAAGGAGCTGGGAATATTCTAATAAAATGTATCCCCTCCTCTTCAGAGTTGTCAGTATGAGATTAAGCTGCTTTTGACTTCCCAACCACATAACTGTCCCCAGATAGCTATTCTACTGAATCAGTCCCTAAACGCAACTCAGGGAGATAGAGAAGGCTCCAAACATCACTTGAGCATTAGAATCCACATTTTGCCCCCAATAATACAGAGTAACAGATGCTGAGATTTAAGCTGCATGGCTAGGGAAGGAATAGAAACCTCCGATATCCCATTCTACCGTTCTGTCCTCAGCCCCAGAGTTGTAACTCTGGGAGTACAATCAGGGCTTTGTTACAGAGCACCAAAGTTTATAGAGTGTTGTAATTCAGATAGCGTGATGACTTCACATGTATAATGGGTATCCTATTGCTTGCCTTCTCAATATGTGGGGGAGGGGCTGGTGGAAGGGAGAGAATTTGGAACTCAAAATTTTTCAAAATGAATATTAAAAATAAATTTTAAAAAGGAAAAGATTAGATAGTGCTAGCAGTGCTTAAGCTTCTCCAGTAGCATAGAAACAACTGAGCTTAGTACCCAGTTAGCTGTTAACTAATTCCCTATTGTACAACTTAAAGTCCCTTGAAAACATTTCCCATTATCTCTTCCTTTAAACTAGTCTATAGCGAAGTGGTGGCCCTTGTTTACTCTGTAGAGGGGATAGTAATTCCTCTACTTTGACCTAAATCTCATCCCCTCCTGTCTCCTCTAACAGCTCGATTCCATTATCATCCCTGCTGTTGCTCTAATTTTCAATCTTTCATTATCTACTGTTTCATTTCCAATAGCCTATAAACATGTCTAGGTCTTACTTATCTCTAAAAAATCCCAATTGACCTGACCATTCGCAAAGCTATTGACCTATATCTTTCCTTCCTTTCACTACCAAAGTCCTAGAAAAGGAAACCTTCTCTCTCTGCCTCCATAAGTTCTTCTCTGATTAATTTTTTTTTGGAGGGGGGAAGACAGGGCAATTGGGGTTAAGTTACTTGCCCAAGGTCACACAGCTAGTACGTGTGTCAAGTGTCTGAGGCTGGATTTGAACTCAGGTCCTCCTGACTCCAGGGCTGGTGCTCTACTTACTTCGCCACCTAGCTGCCCCTTCTTCTCTCACTAATTTGTTAATCCTTTGCAATCTGGTTTCCAATCACATCACACATCTGAAGGTCTCCAAAATTATCAATGATCTCTTAATTATCAACTGCAATGAACTTTTCTCAACCCATATCCTTCTCCAATTCTCTAAAGTACTAACACTACTGGTCAGCCTCTTTTCCTGGATAATCTCCGTTCTCTTGGTTTTCATAACACTCTTCTTCTTTTCTTTTTCCTCCTCCTCCTCCTTCTCCTCCTCCTCCTCCTTCTCCTCCTCTTCCTCCTCTTCCTCCTCCTCCTCCTTCTCCTCCTCTTCCTCCTCCTTCTCCTCCTCCTCCTCCTCTTCCTCCTTCTCCTTTTCTTCCTTCTCCTCCTCATAGGGATCATGGAAATATCTTTGGGAGGAGAGATCTTTTTAGTGCCCCTCAGTTCACACCACAGACCTCTTTGAAAGATTGGACTTGGTTAAAACTGTTGACACTGGAGATGCCCCTATTCTAAAGTGAAAGAAGAAAAAGTTAAAAGAAACAAACTGAAATGAAATAAGTTTTGAAATGTCTTTCTTTTTTTCTTCTTTCTGGGGACTTAGAAATGGGAAGTTTGTGAAGTCCAAACTAAACAGCCCTATACCCTAGATAGCAAAGCTGAAAATCTCATTGTTTATGCTCTGGAGCTGGAATATCATTTGGAAAGATAATATTTTGATGGAATATTTTTCAGAAAAGATCAGGCATGAACTCACTCTATAAGGCAATAATCCCAATTCTCTTTTGCAACGATTAGTTCAAGGACAGTGTTTTCTTTCCTCCTTTCTCTGGTTATTCTTGAAGGTGCTAAAAAGTAGACGAGATGAAGGCAATCTGCTTGGTCATCATCTGAACAATCTGAAGGGTTAAGGCTGAGAACAACCGTATCAGCCTGGGGATTGCTGTGGTCAACACTGTTCTGGGTCCAGGGTAATCAGTAACGGTGAATAAGTACCTATTATATTAGGTCCAAAGGGCCTTTCTTAGTAGAATTGCCAGACAAATGGAAGCCTTGTTCTTCTTTAGATCATTAGATCCTTAGAATGCTTCATATCAGATAATTCTTACTTTCAGGAGAAATGTGGCAAATAGATAAGCAACACAAGAAATGTCACTTGGAGACTAATTACCATATTCTGATGAGGTTTTGAAAAAATAGATGTCAATACTTAAAGGAATTTGAATTGTGTCAATGTGGGCAGACGGTCTTTCTCCATTGATGCAGATCTTAGTCCTCCACAGCTTAGCAGATGGTCACTGAGAGTTGCTATAGGAAAAAAAACCCCAAACAAAAAACAAACCAAAAAACCCACCTATCATCCTTTTGCCAAACTGGTGATAAGCCTTTCCAGGATGATCCTAGGGAGGTTGCATAGCATGGTGGAAAATATAATAACTTTAGAGACAGATGACCTAGATTAAAATCTTGTCTCTGATGCTTAGAGCCTGAGTGACCATGGTTAAGTCACTTAGCTCTCTGGGTCTTAATTTCTTCAAATATAAAATGAAGGTTTTGGACCCTATAGCCTTTGAATTCCTTTCTGCCTGCAGATTCATTATCCTTTGATGACAGATATAATGTCTGTCATTGGGCCTCTACTTGCTTGAGCTCTACCAGACTTTATATTCCACTTGGTGCAGCTTTTTAAAACCCAGGGTTACCACTATATGACAATGAAACTTGAGAGGAGGATTTCATAGTAGCATGATGAAGAAGGACTTAGGGAGGGAAACACTGACTTTTTGGAGATACGGATACACCTTTAGATTCTCTGCTTCGTTACCTCTGCCTCTTGGCTCCCCTAGCCTCAGCTCAAATCCCACCTTCTTCACTAGACCTTTCCTAATCCCCCACATGCTAATACCTTCCTCTTTCAAATGACCTGAAACTATATATCCTCCCGTAGTTACTTATTCACATGCTGTCTCATCCACTAGACTGGGAGTTTCCTGAGGGTAGAGACTGTTTTTTGCCTTTTTTGTGTCCCCAGTGCTTCTCACAGTGCTTGGCATATGGCTAAATACATGTTTGCTGACTGACAAACTCAACTGAGATCATTAGTGTTCTTTTACATTGGCATGCATAGACGACCAGCCTTGGAGTTAGAAAGACACAAGGCTAAGTCTGGCCTTGGGTATGTACTGGCTGTGTGACCCTCTGGCTTTTAAAGCTCTTAACAACCTAATCCTTTCCTACCTTTCCACATATTTTACTGCTTTGCACATATGCTATAATACCGTAACAATGACCTTCTTGCTGTTCCTAACACATGATACTCCATTTCCTGACCCTATGCATTATCACTGACTCTTCCCTGTAACCAGAATGTTTCTTCCTCACCTCTGCCCTCTGGTTTCTCTGGCTTCCTTCGAATCTCAACTAAAATCCCACCTTCTTCAAGAAGCTGTTCCTGGTTCCACTTAATGCCTGATCTTTCCCCCTAAGGTTACCTCCAATTAATCCTACCTATACCTTGTTTGTGCCTAGTATTTACATGTTGTTTCTACCATTAGAATGAATTCCTTGAGGAAAAAGCTGATTTTTGCTTTTCTTTGCATCCTCAGCATTTAGCACAGTGCCTGACACATGGTTAACACTTAATAAGTGCTTGCTGAGTAAGAAGCTAGGATTCCTTTATATGACCTACAGTAGGAAGGAAGAAAAGAAGGAAGGAAAAAAGGAGAGGTGGAAGGTAGGAAAGAAGGAAGGAAGGAAAAAAGAAAAGAAAGAAAGAAGGAAGGAAAGAAAGAAGGAAGAAAACATATTTATTAAGTATTTACTACGTGTGCCAGGCACTGTGCTAAGTGCTGGGGAAGCAAATAGTAGTGAAAAGAGAGGTAGTTCCTGTCCTCAAGGAGCTTATATTTTAATGGTGGAAGGAAGACAACACACAAAAAGATGCAGAAAAGAGAAGGGGAGAGAAATAGAGGTACTCAGTTTGGGGCAAACTGAGTTTGGATTTGAACTCAGGTCCTCCTGACTCCAGGGCTGCTGCTACTCTATCCACTGCTATCCACTGCTGTCCCCCAGCTGCCCTAGCTACCTTTTTGGCATCATTTTTCCCTATTAGAAAGAGGGCAGAGACCTAATTTTTGTTTGTATTCCTACCACTTAGCACATTGACTGGCACATAGAAAGCATTCAATAAATATTTGCTTTCTGAGTCTATTCACCAAACAATTCTGCCTTTCAAGCTCCTATTCAGGGCTTTGCAATATGAGTGATCTTTTAAAAATTGAATGGTTTCCAAAAAGCCTCCTGTGTAAGCTCTGCTGTAAGATACGGTTCAGTTACTTCAAATCCTGTCATATGCTCCTGTGGATTTGGACTACAGAGGTTCTGATCACAAAGTATTTTCATGCTTATGTCAGCAGGACAGACTCCTTACTGGGGACTGGGAAGCACTCCTAGGCTTTGGGATGCCAATATCTGACAGGAATAGAGAAATCTCCATTCAGTTGGCAAAAGCCAAGTGACCACACACAGTTAGTGGAGTTTGCCAGCATTGTTCAGAGACCAAGGTAACGAAGGGGTAGGTGCCTGGCCAAGGGACAACCTGGACCACATACATTGCACAGGTGAAGTAGTATTCTCACCAGCTGCTGCCATCACAGAATGCTGTTCCTCTGATTCTATAAGAACAAGTTGTTGTTGGTCATTCTTCATTTTTTGAAGACGACCTATGACATCATGAGAGTGATATCTTATAGACATAGCAACCACAAAACGGTTGAAAATGAGTATCCAAAGTCACGAAGAATGAGCTTGGCCCTGAAGAAGAGATATGAGAAGACACCTCCCTTCATTCCTTTGCAGGGGTGGTAGGTCCACCAGTGACAAATATTACATATACTTTCAGATTTTTTTCTAATATATTGATGTTTTACTGATTTTTTTTTCTTTTAAAAATATTCTTTGTTATATTGGATGTCTTTTAGGGGCAGGGAGAAAGAAAGATAAGGGGGGGGAATTTCATGTTATAAAAAATCAGCTATCAATAAATTTTTTAAAAAGAAAATAAAGTACAGACACATTTCTAACACTGGTGCTCTGATCTTCTGCCTTTCTCAAAAATGCTATGATAATGGTGTAGAGTGGTAACTACTTTGCATGACTGCAGAAGTAGAACGGTCATATGGACTGAGAAATTACTTTCCTTCCTTTTCTGGCATCCCTTCTTTAAGGGATCCCACACTGTGCTCTTGCATGAGTTTGTGTTTCTCCCTCTGGATTAGCCAATTTCAGACATGGTGTGTCCTAAGGTTCCTAAAAAACACTAACGCTCTTGGGTGGTGTCTTCCTAGTCTATACCTCTAGCTAGAAGGAATGATTGAAGTGATTTGTGCATAGATTGCTGTATGTTTGGATTGTGAGAGATGACAGTTGCAAATGAGGTCAGGGCCAAAATATATTAAGTTTGGAGAATCTGGTTCTGAAGCTCTTTATCTCTGCTCTCAAAGAGTTACACTTGAGGAAGAAGTCAGTTTGTATAGAGATTAATAAACAGATAGAACTGAATTGGATTATCACAGGATCAGAGAGTGGACAGGGAGAACTTTAACATGTAATCTAACAATTTCATATTGGAGGAAACTGACACCCAGGACACTGTGTGACTTGTCCAAAGTTACACACATTAGTGGTTATCTGGACTAGATAACTTTTAAGGTCCCTTCCAATTTTAGATCTGTGAGAAGAAAGGTAAGCTGTAAGTACTGAACTAAACATGACTCCATTTAGATAGTATATATCTGAGGAGGAAACGGTATTTTTTTGGTTAGTCTCATTCATTTAATCGTTCCCACCCCTTTCTCTTTTAAAAAATAGATTATACCAGAGCTTTAAATGCTGAGTTATATGGAGACAATGGTACAACAGAAAGAACATTGGACCTTGGTTCAAATCTTGCCTCTATCATTTACTACCAGTATGATAGTGGGTAAATCATTCACTCGTTTAGTCTACAAAACGAGAGGGTTGGACTATATTGCCTCTAAATCTCTCTTCAGCTCCGAGTCTATGATCCTATGGCAAAAATATTGAGGGAATAAAAAAAAAAACCCAACTCTGTTGGCTAACTATCATTCTTTAGTCCTAGATGTAATATCAAACCCAGAGCCATAATGGCTCTTGGGTATGAGAAATAGTATGAATATTATTTATGAATGTTCTCAGGTGCAAGGCTAATGAAACATTTCTAGGTCAATAGGTGATGGGGTGGTGGGACCTGGACCTCATATGGCAAACTCTGTCTCTGGAAGTGACCCAGAATCCCGGCAAAGGCCCTTCCCTCCCTCCCCCGGTAAGAAAATCTCTCCCTGTTGCAGACACATGCAGACCTGATCCTGTAATTCCTTTGATATCAGTACAGACACAGGGGTGCTGGCCCAAAGACTGTCTTTGGTGCCTGCCCAAGGGATTATGCCTCTGGCAACCTTTGTACAAACAGAACTATCTTGTCTCCTAAACAAAGTGATCTCTGTTGACTCCCTGAGTCTTCCCATACATTCTGGCAGTCCAGCATATGCTGACCACTCCCTAAATGGGTACCCCATCACCTAATTAGCATACTTGGCATTCCTTTCCCTGTCCCTTTTCCATATAAGCATTAGCATCACCCCCATTAAGTTGCAAGTTCCCTAGGAACTTCGCCTGCCTTATTGGTGTCGCAAAAACTTTGTTACTTGACTGGAGGACAGTTTTAATGTGTGAATTCATTCTAGGCAATGCCCCCTGGCACCCTGACATTTTGGGGGTCCCAGCACTCCTAAACCATGTCAGCACCCCTAAACTGCATCATAAGTACTAGTAAGAAACTTCCCCAAAGTTGGTTATTGAATTTGTACTTTCTTCAGTGAGTTTGGACACAAAACCATTGTCCTAGGAGTTTGATTTCAATTTGAGTTCCCCCTCACCCCTTGACCTTCCTTATCCTATCTTTGGCTTCAATTTCTTTCTCTTTGCCAAAATATACTTCTTGTGAATCTCTGAATTTAGCTTTCCTGTCCCTGGAGGCAAAGTGAAGCATGCAAAAAGGTCAAGTTCTGTTCCTGACCTGTCATTAACCAGTTCTGCATTACCTACATCTCAGGAATGCAGTAGCAGAACAGGAAACAAAGAAGATGGCCATATATTGGGGAATGGCTAAACAGATTGTGGTACATACAGAATATGACTGTGCTACAAGAAAGGATGAATATGATGAATATAGAGAAGCATGGGAAGACCTATATGGACTGGTGCAGAGAGAGAAAAACATTACACTATAACTGCGACCACAAAAAATGGAAAGAATAGCAACAAGTCAATTGAAACTGAGTTGGGGAGGGAGGGAAGAGGGTTAACTTGGGGCAAATAAATGTTACGGAAAAGAAAGATATCAATAAAAAATTTGTTTGGAAAAATTGCTGCCCCAGAAATGTTGGTTAAATGGCTTAGGGCTTGGGAAAAGAAGTAAGGTTAGATTTTAGATCATGTTGCTATCAATATCATAACATAATTTGACATTTATCTCTGGGGTTTCTCAATAAAAAAGGCTAAAACTAGAAAAACTAAAACTAAAACAAAAAAAGGAAAATGTCTTTCATAACAGTTATTTTATCTTGCTTATCATGCTGGTATTCAAGAAATAAGATGATTCAAATAGAGCTACTTGACCATGCCTTAAACCCAAATCATTGTGGCTCTCAGTGATTGGCCAACATTATTTGGGTTTTGATGGCTCAGAGTGAGTGTAAATAGCAATTGTTTCTGTTTTGGTCAGAAACCCTGAGAGCCTTCCCCTCCCAGATTGATTTTTTTTAAACTAGGTAAAAGAGGTCATAATGACTCATTTCTTACCTAGCTTTAGTCGCTGAATGGGCATTGCCTAAGAGAAACTGAGACCTAGGAAAGACCTTTGCTTAAAAAGGCCAAGGTCTCCCACTGTATCCTGGGTCATCTCCAGTTCTCCTGATCTATATCTTGCCACTGGACTCAGATTACTCTGGAGGAGAGAGTGAGGCTGGTGACTTTGTACAGTCTTCTCTCACTTAAATCCAATTCACTTGCAAGTCATGGCATCACCTTCCTGATGTCATGGCCTACTTAGAGAAGGAAGGACAAAAAACAACAACACTCTCGTATTAGAGCCAAAAGAAGAAAGGAGTTGGAAGAGGGGGAGTAGTTCAATAAAGGAAAATAGGTTACTAAGAAGAAGGGATAAGGTGAAGAGATTCAAATCAAGTGAACTGAAAAGTTCAGCTGGCTTGTTCATATATAGAGTTCTCTCTCTGTCTGTCTCTATCTCTGTCTCTGTCTGTCTGTCTCTCTCTCTCTCCATATAGAAGTGTAGGGTCCAGGGGCAGAGCCAAGATGGTGGCAGGAAAACAGACTCGCTTAAGCTCTCCCCCAAATCACTCCAAACACCTGTAAAAAATGGTTCTGAACAAGTTCTAGAGCTACAGAACCCATGAAATAACAGAAGGAAGCAGGTCTCCAGCCCAAGACAGCCTGGATGGTTGCTGAGAAGGATCTATTGCACCATGTTGGGAGTGGAGTGCGGCCCAGTTTGGGCCACATCAGGACAGACCAGGTGCTAAGGAAATTGGGCAGAGCAAGCTGTAGGGCCCTGAATCACTGAGTTGTGGCAGTTACCAGACTTCTCAACCCACAAATGCCAAAGACAACTTAGTGGGTCAGTGGGAAAACTGCTGGATCTGGGTGAGAGGAATGCATGGTTGGCCCTAGCCCCAGGGATGGCAGAGGTGGTGTGGCAGGGCAGTAGCAGTGGGAAGCCCCTGTGGCTGCTTCCAGAGATCCAGTTTCCAGGCCCAGGCCCACCTGGTGGGAAGAATCAAGCGGATCAGAGCGGGAGTACAGGGAGCACTTTGCTGGCGCAGAGGCAGGGTTCTCTGGCTTTGCCCAGCTTAGATCTGGGTCATGGTCCTGGCTGGTGGTTCTTGGGGGAGGAGGAGCACTGGTGTGCCAGAGCTTGCCATACAGAAGTCGCTCTGAAAACAGCAACACAATGCCCCTGAAGCTTGGGACAAAACACTCGTCATTCTGAAGGCAGTCATCCCTGACAAAAACCTCAAGGGTCAAGTAGTAGGCTGGGAACATGAACAAGCAGTGAAAGACTCAGACTATTGAATCTTTTTTTGGTGACAAAAAAGATCAAAATGTACAGCCAGAAGCAGTCAACAAAGTTAAAGAGCCTACATCAAAAACCTCCAAGAAAAATATGAATTGTTCTCCGGCCATGGAAGAGCTCAAAAAGGATTTGGAAAGGCAAGTAAGAGAAGTAAAGGAAAAATTGGGAAGAGAAATGAGAGTGATGCAAGAAAACCATGAAAAACAAGTCAATGACTTGCTAAAGGAGACCCAAAAAATACTGAAAAAAATAACACCTTAAAAAATAGACTAACTCAAATGGCAAAAAAGAGCTCCAAAAAGCCAGTGAGGAGAAGAATGCCTTGAAAGGCAGAATCAGCCAAATGGAAAAGGAGCTCCAAAAGACCACTGAAGAAAATACTACCTTAAAAATTAGATTGGAGCAAGTGGAAGCTAGTGACTTCATGAGAAATCAAAATATTATCAAACAGAACCAAAGGAATGAAAAAATGGAAGACAATGTGAAACATCTCATTGGAAAAACCACTGATCTGGAGAATAGATCCAGGAGAGAGAACTTAAAAATTACTGGACTACCTGAAAGCCATGATAAAAAAAAAGAGCCTAGACATCATCTTTCAAGAAATTATTAAGGAAAACTGCTCTGATATTCTAGAGCCAGAGGGTAAAATAGAAATTGAAAGAATCCACCTATTGCCTCTTGAAAAAAATCCCAAAAAGAAAAATCCTAGAAAAATTATAGCCAAATTCCAGAGTTCCCAGGTCAAGGAGAAAATATTGCAAGCAGCCAGAAAGAAACAATTTGAGTATTGTGGAAACACAATCAGGATAATACAAGATCTAGCAGCTTCTACATTAAGGGATCAAAGGGCTTGGAATATGATATTCTGGAGGTCAAAGGAGCTAGGATTAAAACGAAGAATCACCTACCCAGCAAAACTGAGTATAATACTCCAGGACAAAATATGCATTTTCCATAAAATAGAGGACTTTCAAGCATTCTTGAAAAAGAAAAGACCAGAGCTGAATAGAAAATTTGACTTTCAAACACAAGAATCCTTGAAGCATGAAAAGGCAAACAAGAAAGAGAAATCATAAGGGACTTACTAAAGTTGAACCGTTTTGGTTACATTCCTACATGGAAAGATGATATTTGTAACTCATGAATCCTTTCTAAGTATTAGGGTAGTTGAAAGGAATATACATTTATATATAGACAAAGGGCACAGAATGAGTTGAATATGAAGGAATGATACCTAAAAATAAATAAATAAATACAATTAAGGGGGTGAGAGAGAAATATATTGGGAGAAGGAGAAAGGGAGAGATAAAATAGGGTAAATTATCTCACATAAAAGTGGCAAGAAAAAGCAGTCCTATTGGAAGGGAAGAGGGGGCAGGTGAAAGCAAATGAATGAATCTTGCTCTCATCAGACTTGACTTAAGGAGGGAATAACATACACATTCAATTGGGTATCTTACCCTACAGGAAAGTAGGGGGGAAGGGGATAAGAGAGAGGGGATGATAGGAGGGAGGGCAGAATGGGGGAGGAGGTAATCAAAAGCAAACACTTTTGAAAAGGGCCAGAGTCAAGGGAATAAAATTGAATAAACAGGGACAGGATAGGATGGAGGGAAATATACTTAGTCTTTCACGACATGACTGTTATGGAAGTGCTTTGCATAGTGATACATGTGTGGCCTATGTTGAATCGCTTGCCTTCTCAAGGAGGGTGGGTGGGGAGGGAAGTGGAACTCAAAGTTCTAAAAACAAATGCTCGAAAAAAAAGTTGTTTTTTACACGCAACTGGGAAATAAGATATACAAGCAACAGGGTATAGAAATTTATCTTGCCCCACAAAAAAAGTAAGGGGAAAGGGGATAAGGGGGAGGGAGTGGGGTGACAGAAGGGAGTGCAGATTGGGGAAGGGGCAATCAGAATATATGCCACCTTGGGGTGGGGGGAGGGTAGAAATGGGGAGAAAATTTGTAACTCAAAATCTTGTGGAAATCAATGTTGAAATCTAAAAAAATATTAAATAAAGAAATAAATACCAAAAAAAAGAAGCATAGGGTCCTCTGTGTGTATGTATGAATATGTGGCTGGGAAGACCTATATGTAATCTGTTGCTATTTCCACAGTTTCCCCACTATGTCATTGAATATGGGTTTTAATTACTCATTAACAAAGTAGTCCCATCTATTTTTACCAGTACTTACAGGATCATAGGATTCAGAACTGGAAAGAACTCCTTTGCTACTTTTGATTAGAAAATTAAAATGAATTTGATGTATATATCAAGATTTCTTCTTATCTTCTTCCTTTTTCTTTTCTCCTTTTTTATTTTCTCCTCCTCTTCTCTTTCTCTTTTTCTTTCCTTCCTTCACTTTCTTCTTTTTATCATTCTTTTTAAAATCCCTTGTTCCTATAGTGAGTAGAAGTACTGTGTACACAGTGAATTTCTAGGGGCTTCTAAATGACTCTATGATTGTCTTTAAACTCTAGGGAACTTTTGAATAATTTGTCTTTACTGCTCTATACTGTGAGCCATTTCTCTCCCTCTCTGCTGAGTGGCATTTAATATTTTCATGGGGTCAACTTCTGGATGTCTGGGAAGAATCCATAACAAGAAGAGGTTGAAAAATAACGTCTCTGAAAGTCTGGTAGTGTGAAATGCTTAAATGGGATACATCTAGAAAAGCAAGTTTGTCACAAGCTCTAAGGGTTTTATTGTCATTAATTTGTAAAGGCATATCTTAGAGATAGCATTAGCACCATTTAAAAAGTGAGTCCTTTTTTGATTTGAAAGGATCACTTGTACCTTGAAAGGAAGGCAAAACTGTAAGTAGGCTCATTTGTACCTAGTAAAGGAGGTGAAATTTTGAATGGCTCCTTTGCGTATGAAAAAGCTAGGAAAGCAACTGAACCAGGTCCCACATAAGCCTGCTGTGGCTGCCAAAGGATTTTGGGAAGCCTTCAAAAAATGTAGAAGAAAACATCCTCTACATTTTTCCCTGGCCACCGAAATCCTTTTCCTTTGGCTTACCTTGGGCTGCTTATAGCCTGGGCCACAGGTTGTGCTGGCCTGAACTAAACTGTAAGTTGAGACAATGAACTTGTCATGGGCCATAGATCCCCTCTGCACCTTTTCCCTACCTACTCATTTGCATAGACCAACAGAAGAGCCCTAGAGTTAAACAAAACAAAACAAAATTAGAGAATGTTAAACCCCAAAGCTGTTTGGTGATTATCAGGCAAATGGCCATTGTCTGGTCGTGGCTTAAAAGATTTGGGAAATGTATTGGATAGTCACCATTAGTTATCATGAGATCTCCAACATTGAGGTGAGAGGAAGGGACACTATCTTATTGGGATGAGCTTGATCTCTCATCTCTTGCCTGGGTCATGACCACAGAGCCAGGGTTCCATGGTGGCAGAACTGGAGAGGAATTTTCTGGTCTTTGGGCAAGGATCCCTTCTCTTTACAAAAGAGCATAGCAGTATTCCAAAGCTAAGGACTACAGCTGAGCATAGATTTGGAGAAGGAGAGGTGTAAGCTGGGAGATGAAAAGTACATTCTGAACTGGCATGAAGAATTTCAGAACAGCTGCTATGTTGTCAAAATATCCTCAAACTACAGGACATGAGGTTGTTTCTCTTTTTTCTTCTTGAGCTGCCTCATGGGATCCTTAAGCCAGGGCAAAGTCTGTTTATCTTTCTTTGTTTTAAATGTTTATCTTGTCTTTATAAACTGTATAAACCTCAGGTATTTTTAAATTTAGCCATCCTTGGGTGGCACAGTGGATAGAGAGCCAGACCTGCAGTTAATGTGGTTTGGGGTGCTACTGTGTTATGAACATTTCAAGCTCTGTAATCTATGCAGTGTGAGGTAGTAACCTGAACTCAAGAGACTCAGGTTCAAATCCTAGCTCGAACACTCACTAGCTTTGTGACCCTGGGCAAGTCACTTAATTCAGAGACTCAATTTCTTCATCTGTTAAATGGAAACAGCAATACTTCCATTACCTAGAGCAAAGTTCTTACTGAGGCTCATGAACTTGGTTTTTTTTTAAACTATATTTTGATAATTATATTTCTACATATTGTTTTCCTTTATAATTTTATGTATTTTATTTTATGTATTTTTTAAAAACAACATTATTCTGAGAAGAGATCTATAGGTTTCATCAGCCTGCCAAAGGAGACCATAACACAAAAAGAGGCCAACTGTCTCTGATATAGAGGATTATTGTCGAGAAAATGTTTTGTAACTTTAAAACATTCTATCAATGGCTAAAATTTATATAACACTTGAGGGTTTATAAAAATACATTGTGACATCTAAATTCAAGAGATACAATTTCAAGACAATTTAATTATCTTTATTAATAAAGCTGGCATTTTTATTAATAAAAGGATGATCGTTTGGTCATTTCTTTTAGACCAGAGACCCCTCATGGAGGTGAGCTCGCAGTTTATATGTCTTTGGAAGAGCAGATGTTCCTGAGGGTGGCAATCAACTCTGGTAAGCAATTAACGAGAGAATGAATATTACAATGAGGGGCTGGGCTATATTCCAATGAGGGTCTCTGGGGTATGTGACTTGGATCCCCCAAGTCTTGGTCAAAGACACTTATCAATTTCCATATCACCTGTCTGACAGAATCAACATTTTCCCAGACCTATCTGAGTAAACACAATGAGCAGGGATCCGTAGTCTTTGCCCAAGATTTCCCACACTGGTTGATTTCTGGATGAGGAAGCAGAAAAGGGGAAAAACCTTGGTCCTAATTCAATAATTAGATATGAATACAAAAGAGAAATAATCATTTCTTTCATTATACAACATCTGAAATATGAGTTTGTTATTATTATTATCATCATTATTATTAGCTTATGTTCCTAACCACTTTGTATTATTCCAACCAAATTTTATAAGTTTGCAATACCAGCAAGTGAAAACAAAATCCTTTTTTAAAATAAACCCTAAGACCAAATTATATCCGAGGAATGCACCTAAGTCATGTAGCACTTCTTATTGCTACACACTGTTTTTTAAAAAAAAAAAAACAAAAAAAAACTCCTGTCTTATATTTCTGTTTATCCTCCAGGTTCAGCACACAGTGGTAATGAGTAAACACTGGTGTTGATCACAAATAATAGATAATAAACAAAAAATAGAATGATTACCTCTGAGTCCTGAACAAGTAGAAGTGAATCTAGAAGAAGGTGACCGGGGAGGAGAAATGAAATCATGCCATGTAAGGAATGGCTGTAAAAAACTGGAAAGTTAGGATTTAGAGATGGAAGGAAACTTTGAGATCACTTGGATCCTACCCCTCCCCCGTGTTTTAAAACAAATCATGCCTATGAGGATAAGTGGCTTGCTCAGGTAGCAGGGCTGAGAATTGAATCTGTCTCGACTCCAAACCCAGTGATTTTTCACTAAATCATGTTTTCTTACTGTTTAATCTAGGAGAAGGCAAGTTTAGATTTAGTCCATATTTGCTTCAAAGAATAGAATTAGTCAGTTGGGTGGAAGTTATAAGGCAGAAAATTTTGTTTCAATATAACTTATAAATAAAAATATTAATATTGGTAATAAGTGGTATTGACAGAGGACTTTTTGAAGGGCTTTGTGTATATTATTTTAATAATCTCATTAAACAGAATTGTCCCAAAATGTAATGGGCTTGGATTTTGAGCTATCTTGTCATTGAAAATGTTCAAACTGCAGTTGTACCATTTTTCAGGGTTAAAATTTTAGGGAGTTGACACACCTGTCACAGTCCTGTTTCAATCTAGCTCCAGCCTACCTTTTACCTTTTTTGCAGGTAACTAACTACTCCCACTCTCTCTGAAGAATTTTGGAATCAATTGCATGACATGGGAGACATTGTCAAAGGCCCACCCAACATGGTATGCCTGCATCAAAGAAGGCATTGTGTTCTGTGAGTAAAGCAGGATTGCAGCAGCTCAAAATAAAAGTGAGAAACGTCTCCACTCCAAATGTTCACGTGACTACTACTTGTGCCTGACCTGTGATAGAACCTTCTGATCTTGTATTGTTCTGATCAGCCTCGGTTGGACACACTGTACCTTGGCTCTGACATAGTGATGTCATTTTCGTTCTCTCCAAGAACAAAGGACAAGAACCAACTAACCAACCAAGGAAACACTCTCACACTCCTCATTCCAGAGGCAGGGCTCTTTTCACAGTGCCATATTGTTCAATTTGCCTTTCGTTTCAACCAAACTGACTTACTCCCTCTTTCTGACACATGGCATGCTATTGTCCTTCTTTGTGTTTTTGCACAGGCATGCACACACACTCACGTATACAAACACAGAGTTAAGTATTTTCATTTCAGCTGTTTGGACTTGAAAGCAGGACATTGTCTTCTTTTTTTTTTGTCCTCTGATCTTTTTACTGATTTGAGCATTCATATTTGCTTGTGGGAGACAAAAAAATTTGTGAATGGCACTGCATTATTCTTTCTGGTAATATCTGCAGGGGGAAAAGCACCTGAAAGCCAATGAAGATGGGTAAAGAGCCACTGAGGATCAGTCTCGCCCCTTTAAGTGACAAAGGTCACTTGGAATTCATTCACCTCATGGAGTATTAGTCCTAGAACATACAGGCATTCACAAATTATGCTGCCTCCCCTTATCCCTGCACTCTAGCCTGCTTCTTGTTCCCCTTATATTAAATCTTTCACATAACCCATCTGTCCATGGCCTTTGTACCTCTTTGTACAAGCTATCTTCCCATAGCTAGAATACATTTTTTCCTCTCCTCTCCCTCTTTGATGGTGTTGGCAAAGATATTGGAGTGGTTTGACGTTTCCTTCTCCAGCTCATTTTACAGATGAGGAAACTGAGGCAAACAGGGTTAAGTGACTTGACCAGGGTCACACAGCTTCTAAGTATCTGAGGCCAGATTTGAACTCAGGAAGATGAGTCTTCTTGACTTCAGGCATGGCACTCTATCCATATATACCTCACTTCTCCCTCTCAGCTTCTTTCAAAGTTCAGTTCAAGCACCGTTCATCACCTCCATTAGTAAGTTCTTAATAAATACTTGTTTCAGCAGAAATCTTTGGTAAACTTCATGAAATATTTCTTATTTTTTTAAATCTGCAAAGCTTTGTTTCGAAGATGATTGTGCCTTTCATCTGTATATGTGGTTTTCTACATAGGCATGCAACATTAGTGATTTTGAGCCTTTATGGTACTGGGGAAGTAAATAAATGACACTGCTTTTAAGCTTCCCCAGAGAACCGTCCTGAACTGAGGACAAGGACTGTGTTCAAAACGCACACCTGCCTATTTGCTGGGCAC
Organism: Trichosurus vulpecula; assembly: GCF_011100635.1. Taxonomy (NCBI): domain Eukaryota; kingdom Metazoa; phylum Chordata; class Mammalia; order Diprotodontia; family Phalangeridae; genus Trichosurus; species Trichosurus vulpecula. The sequence goes on from NC_050579.1 coordinate 188,295,215, forward strand.
TGCAACTATTTCAAACAAGGAGAAGAATGTAACAGGTCAGATCACCTCGCATGGGAGCACTCTGCTTCTGGGAGAAGACATCTGCATTCTCCTACCACGTGGATCCAGGGAGTAACCTCTTTTTGATTGGCTGCATAACTGGGACAGTCTTGTTTTCTTTGGTGAGCACTCTCCTGAATGTCATACAAATATAGTGATATATGGTGTTTCACTAACTACTGTACAGGACATCATGAATACCATGGATTGAACCAATGAGTTGATCTGATAAGAAGGGAACGTTCCCTCTCCTCCCCACTATTTTAATCCCTATGACTTTAAGAAACAGGCTTGGAGGTTCTGTTTGGTCTGGTTTTTTTCCCTCAGTTCCAAGTGCAAGTGATAAGCCCCACCAGATCCTGAGCTATGGAAACCTCAGAGGCAGAGTTCCAGGCCAGATGTTGCAGCCAGCCAGCCAGTCCATCAAGGAAGCCTAGAGAAGTCAGGGTGCCTGGGATTTGAGCCTGAGGAAAGGACTTTGAACTTGGAGCTTGACTGTGCTATTTTAGGAATTGAGCTAAACTGTGAACCTAATTCCAGTCCCCAGAGGCTGAGGTGGTATGTGTGTGTGGATTATGCCTTATGTATTGGGGAGTATATTTGCATATTTGTTATTATGTATTTGAAGTAAATATTCCTTTGTAAAAGCTAAGAAAAAACCCCACCACTTTTTCTTTCCTTTCATTAAGGCTAGTGAAGCACCATGTATTACTTTGAAGATATTTGTATTTGCTTTTCTGTGTATGTGTTTCTCTCCAGTAGAGTATAAGATCCTTGAGGGATAGTTTCATCTATGTCATTGTATTCTCAATGTCTAGCCCAATGCCTTTCACATGGGAGGAGCTTAATAAAAGCTTGTCGAATGAATTTATAAAAGAATGAAAGAATGAGTGAGTAAATGAAATTTTGAAGCAGGGACTCTAAACCTATTTTGTGTCATGGACCCCTTTGTCAGTCTGATGAAACCTATGGGTCCCTTCTCAGAATTATACTTTTAAATGCACAAAATAAGATACATAGGAAAGGCAGCCAGTTATACTAAAATCCAGTTATCCAAAAATATGTATTTTTAAGTTCCCAGACCTCAAATTAAGAACTTATCCTTTAACATTTATTCTACTTTTAAGATTCGGTGACTCTATAAAATAGCACTTAAATTCTTTAATTACAAGTATTCATATACTGTGTAAAGTAAGACATACTTGAGAGATGCTGTTTAAGTGCTAAATAACCCTGATCAGGAGACAACTTAAGGCTTTTCAGCCCAATGTTTGCCTGGCCCTAGTCTAGACATTCTGAGTAGAAATGTGACCGTGTTTACAGAATAAAGTCTGAGACCGTAATTATGAGACATTATACTTGAGCCTTGGTCACACTGCCTATGGCAGCCCAGACACCCGTGGGCTGAAATGACAACCACTTGTGTGGGATATCAGGATGTTTGCAAGAGAAAGTGGTTAAAGGTTGGGGGGAAGTGGCTAACTTTTCTGAGTCAGCTGGTGATGAAGAAGAATGCTTGTATTTCAGGATGGGTTTCCTAAGACTAAGCTTAATTAACATGTGGAGACATTTCATTCTTCTGAAGCTTAGAACTGAGATTTCATTTTTGATGGGGGAAGGTAGAAGAGATGGATATATCTACTTAGAAAAAAAGTAAGAAGGGATAGGATCAAGGGTGTTTTTTTCCCTTAAAAATGAAAAAAAAAATGAAGACAGGCAACTATACTGTAGTATACAGTAGTATTTTACTACTGTAGTAGTAAAATACTAGTATTTACTACTGTAGTAGTAAAATACTAGTATTTACAGTAAAATACTAGTATTTACTACTGTAAATAGAGGTAATGCGGGTGAGGATAATGTAGAGAGGGTGCTGGGCTTGGAGTCAGCAAAACCTGGGATCACATCTGATCCTTTGACTCTTACTATATGTGGGACACCCTCAGTGAGTTATTTAAATACTTCAGGCAACTCTCAAGGACTTATTTACTCAGTAAATGAAGGGATCTGTAATCTGTTGAAGAGAGTTTAATTCAACAGCATTTTAAAGCACCTACTATGTAGCAGGCAGCAGAGATACAAAGAAAAAACAGAGTCCTGGGGTTAGCTAGGTGGCACAGTGAATAGAGCACCGGCCCTGGAGTCATGGAGGACCTGAGTTCATATCAGGCCTCAGACACTTGACCTACTTACTAGCTGTGTGACCTTGGGCAAGTCACTTAACCCCCAATTGCCCTTCCTTCCCCCCTCTAAAAAAAAACAGTCCCTATTTCTAAGACGTTTATAATCTACTGGGGCAAAACAATTCACACATACAGAAAAGTAAGTAGAAATGTAATCCACGACAAAAGGACCCCCCCCAATTACCTTCCTAGTATACTATATGTACCTTATATGTGTAATTGTTATATGTTGTCTCCCCTATTAGGTTATGAGCTTCTTGAGGGCAAGACCATATAGTAAGTATTTAACAAATACTTGTTAACTTGTTGATTTGATCCTGGAGACTTGACCCTAAAATGGTCAGGTTCTCTCTTTAGCTTGTTGTTCCTATCTAGAGTTATTCTTAGAAAATCTCCTCATATACTCATGGAATAATTCGTGTCTAATTTTCCTCAAATATATGTAATCTAGGGCACGCTCTCCCAATCCCCCTTGCACTGGCAGGCTGGGTCCCCAAAATTTGGTTATATCTTTCCCTCAGGACCTTAGGTATGTCCTGGAGGGGCTGTGGGGTTTTCTGTAATATATTTGGTTTGAATGCCCATTCTACTATGTTCTCTCAATTATCAATCACTAAGGATTATTACACAAATATCATAAATAATTAATATCAATTAGGTTTTACAAAGGGATATTTACTTAGGACATATAGCAAGAATAGAATTACCAACACATCTTCCCTGAACAAGGTTACACTATCCCCTCTATACCTTAATCTCTGGAAAGGGTGGTCTCAAACTTAAGGGGATTATTCCCAAACTCTGGTCATACTTTCCTTTATCACCTCATTTCTTGGGAATAGTGGACTCAAATTTCAAGTGATAGCTGTGAAGCATTTCTCCCACCAAATTCACTTAATAATCAAGGTCCCTTGCTTGTGTATAGGGCATGAGATCTCAGGTGATATGTTGATTCACCGCTGGTCTGGGTTAAGCAAGTCACTCCTCAGAGCTGCTATGGCTTACCAGGTTCAGTGTGGCAGCTAGGTGGTGTCATGGTGCACAGACCGCTGGGCCTGGTGTCAGGAACACTCATCTTCCTGACTCCAAATTTGACTTTAGATGCGTACTAGCTGTGTGACCCTGGGTGATTCACTTCACCCTGTTTGCCTCAGTTTCCTCATCTGAGCTGAAGAAGGAAATGGGAAACTACTCCAGTATCTTTGCCAGGAAAGCCCCAAATGGGGTCATGAAGAGTTGGATATGACTGAAACAACCGAACAACAATAACAACCATATTTAGCTGCTGGCAACTCTGCTATGGGTTCTAGTTCCTGGACATCTGATTGTTCTGACCTTTCTATGCTCACAGGATCATGGTCTAGTCCATTGGTAGCATAATCAAAGAGAAATGGGGCCACTAAACCATATATAAGGATACCTGTAGGCCACATATTGACTTAGAAAGCCACATTATGGCTCACATTACATATGTTCTATTGTATTTTTATTTATTTTGTTAAATATTTTTCAATTACATTTTAATTTGGTTCAATGGGTTCCTGATGAATCCTGGAGTGTTGCTGGCTTCATGGGAGAGGAGGGTTTGATACCTCTGGTCTAGGCAATTTCATCTCCTACACACTTTGATTTAAGAGAGGTAAAGAATAAAAAATGAGAGAGAAAAACACCAGTGCCAGGCGTTCATGGCACAATGGTAACTGGGTGAGGGAGGGTTTGAGGCCCCTTCAAAACCTGGAGGCCCAGTGAAGTTTGTTGTCATCCTTACTCAAAAGGCACCAGGGAGGGAAGGATGGATGGAGGGAGGGAAAACAAGAGATAGAGACAGAGACAGAGACAGAAACAGACACAGATACAGACAAAGAAACAGAGAGAGGGACACACAGAGAGAGACAGAGACAGAGACAAAGACAGAGAGAAACAGAGAAAGCTCACAAATTTATTCTGTTTGTACCATTTGTACATATATTTAGCACCCTTATAGCTGGCAGTTAAAATGCTCATGAACCACATAGGAAGTGGGCAGGAAACAGTCACAGACCACCTGTGCTCTGCAGCTCTGAAGTAGAGGGCAGCAGTCTCCTCACCCCCATTCATTTCCAGAAGGAACCAACCCCACCCCACCGCCACCCCCCAAGCTGTGAATTGGCAGAGCACAATCCTTGGATATCTTTGAAGGACTGGTTAGTCATTCTACAAAAGTAAAAGTATAATACTAGAACTCATAGAACAATATGCATATTGGGTCTGGAAAAATCTTATTTCTACTACACAGAAAGTGCAACAGAGACAAACAACCCACAGGATTCCCAAGAACAGATATAGAAACACACACACACACACACACACACACACACACACACACACACAATTTAAATAATCCCCAATTCTGTCCCTCCCACCAACTGAATGTGAGATTATTATCAAGGCAACACCCTGACATTCTGGTTAAATCCTCTTTCACCTGGTGGATTAGACTCCTTCCAGAAGGTAAACATACTTGGGGGAAACTGACAAAACAATCCTCTTACCCTCTTTTTAGTCAGACTTGCCCTAACTGAGTAACTTGCTGTCTGTGCTCTTCAAATAGGATGCTGTGCAGGAATTATGTGCATCAGCCTCTTTTTTTTCTCACTCTGAATCAAGTAATCTTTCTCCCTAGTCTTCCACCTAAGACTTAGCTACTCTGATCAAATACGGTGATCCAAGACAATTCCAAAGAACCTATGATGAAAATGCCATTTACTTCTAGAGAGAATTGATGGACTCTGAGTATAGCTGGAAGCATACTTTATGTTTCTTGCTTTTTCTTGTTTTCTTGTTTTTTTTTTTTTTTTTGGTGCAACATGGCTAATATGGAAATGTGTTTTACATAACTTTACGTGTATAATAATATCACTTACCTTCTCAATGGGTAGGGGGTGGGGAGAGGAAAGGAGAAGATTTGGAACTCAAATTTAAAAAAATGGATTTTTTTTAAAAAAAAAAGTCTTCTAACTGAGGTGGAGGTGTGAATAGGTCTAGTCTATATGACTAGAAAAGCAATTTTATCTTAGAAAGCAATTTGGATTTATGTGAAGAAAGTAACTCAAATATCTGTACTTTTTGGCCCTGAGATACCACTGTTAACTGTATACCCCAAAGATGGCAAAGAAAGAAAGGTCCAACATGCACCAAATAGTAATTTTTGTAGTAACAAAGACTTGGAAACAAAGTACACGTCCATCATTTGGGGAATGGCTATATAAATTGTGATACATGAATGTGATGGGATGTTACCATGCCATTAGAAATACTGGATGTGAAGAATAAAGGGAAGCATAGGAAAACTTATGTTTAACTGATCCAAAGCAAAGTAAACAGAACTAGGGAAAAAACGTACATGAAGAATACTATGATATAACTGGAAACAACGGTAACAAAAGGGGAATTTAAAATGGAAAGCTGTGTACTTCTAATGACCAATCTTGGCCCTAAAGAAGAGATGTTGTAACACCAAAATTGAAGCCCCCCATTAATCCCCTTCATATTTTTGTCTTTGTCTCTGTCCACACTCTGCAATGGCCTGAAACAGCTTAAGGTATAGTTCTGGGTAGATTGCCCAAAGCTAGTCCCCCCTTTCTCCTGATTCAGCATTCTGTATATTCTCTCTACATCAGCAAGGATCAGTTTCAGGGTAGGGTATAAATTCATCTTAAGGAAGGACCACCCTGTTACCAAATAGGGTCCCCACACCCTGGGTTATGGTGCAACTATTCTGCTGACCATTCTAGGTCCCTCCACCCTGGTCCCCCCACCCGGTTCTAGGAAGCTGACCACCCTGGGAAGGACCCCCTTGTCACAGGATGGTTGCACCCCTGTATCCTTGAGCCATATTCCCAAATTAGCTCTGAGCTATGGATCCAACCAATGGCTGATCTTTGCTTCTGTACGTCGTTGCTTCTGCTAGCGACTCTCCCTCATTGTGTAATTGTGGTTTTTGCCTTTGTAAGCATTGTAGTCCCTCAGTTCGGGACTGCCTGATTTGAGTGTATTTTGAGTATGAGCTCCAGGTAGTTGAGGACTAGGCCAATAAATCCACACTTAAATTTACGTTGAACCGAGGTCTCATCTTGCTGTTATTTTCTACACAACAATGTGAGAGTGTACCTTCCGCCTTTTTTTTTTTCTGAATTGGGAGACTATGGATGATGATAGTACATAAAGTGTCAGATATGTTGAATGTGTTCGTTAGTTTTGCTGAACTTACCTTTTTTCTTCCTTCCTTCCTTCCTTTCTTCCTTCCTTCCTTCCCTCCTTCCTTCTTCCCTTCCTTTCTTTTCTTTGTGTAGAATATATTGAAAAATAAAGGAGACATAAAAATGAAAGGTATCAATAAAACTGGAAAAAAAATTCCTGGTGCCTCAAGTCTCAAGTTCAGGAAATCTCAAACTTGGGTTTACTCACAAGTCACCTCTCAAATCTGAAACTCTCTTCTTCTGTCAGGTAATCATAATAATAATAATGGAAATCAGTTGTAATTATGTAAATATGGAAATTGGTTCCAATCCCAAAAGAAATAGGCAATGTGAATTCAAATAATGTGACCACTTTGAGGATTCATTAATTATATTAATAAAAACCTAGCTGTACTATTTTCCATATTTCTCAAAAGCTTTTACTTCAACTATTTATATAGTCATATATTTTTATTATTTTTGCTATTAATTTAGTCTATTGTCATTTTCCTAGTAATTAAACTAAATGAATTCCTGATATAAATCCATGAGTATATAATCTTTTTAATATGCTGTAACCTCATTGCTAATATTTTCTTCAATATTTTAATAATAATATTCATTAAATATATTGGTCAATAGTTTTCTTTTACTGTTTTAACTTTCCCTGTAGTCTTACAAGTGCCATATTTTTTTCATATATGGAGGTCAGTAGAGTCCTTCCTTTCTTTCCCTATTTTTCCCAAACATTTTATGCAATATTGGAATGAATTATTTTTGAATTGTTAGAATTCACATGTAAACCTGTCTGGCCCTGGTGTTTTTCTTCCCACCCCCATTCCCAAAATTCTGGGAGTTCCTTTATGGAATGTTAAAAAAAAAATCTCTTTTTGAGTCAGTTGTTTCCTATTTTTTCTGTTAATATGGATATTTTATATATTTGTAAATATTCAGTCATTTCATTTGTTATCAGTTTCTTTATATGATTGGACATAAGTTTTTAATAATTTCCTTTATTTTCTCTTAATTTGTTGTGATTTCTCCTTTTTAATTATTCATATTGGCAACTTGGTTTTCCTTTTTTTCCAAAAAAATCAGATGATCTATTTTATTGGTTTTTAAAAAATTATCTCTGGTTTTGTTTATCATCATTGGTTGTTTTTGTTTTCTCATATTATTTTGTTATTGATTATCTCTTTTATTTTTAGAATTTATATCTTTTTGTTTAGTTTTTACAAAAATTGTTGCTCTCCTAGTATTTTCAATTGCATACATAATTTGGTGATATTTTCTTTGTCTTGGTGATTCAAGTATTTAGAAATATAAAAAATTCCCTGATGACTGCTTTGGCCAGATTCTAAAAGTTTTGGTATTGCTTCATTGCTGCTCTTTTCTTTGGTGAAATCATTGTTTTTATGATTTGTTCTTTGACTCATTGACCAATTTTTTAGGATTAAATTATTTAGTCTCCATGTAAATATAACTTTCTTATTTGTGGAAGAGCAAGGAGTCCAGTGTCACTGGATCCAAGAGTACATGCTAGGGAGTAAAAAATAATAAGACTGGAAAGGTAGCAGGAGGCTATTTTATAAAGGGCTTTGAATGATAAGCAGAGGATTTTACATCTTATTCTGGAGGTAATAAGGGGTCACTAGAATTTATTGGGTAAGGGGTAACATTATTGGACCTCTGGTGAATGAATCACTTTGGTGATTGAATCATTTGGTGACTGAATGGAAGAAGGATTGGAGTGGGGATAGACTTGAGGTAGGTAGACCCATCAGCAGGCTATTCTAATAGTCCAGAAGTAAGGTGATGAGGGCCTGTACTAGATTGGTAGCAGTGTCAGAGGAAAAAACTGGATATATTTGAAAGCTTTTGCAGATGAAATCAATAGGCCTTGACAAGAGATTTGAGGCACTGAGGATGACTCCTAGATTGCGAGCCTGAGGAACTAGGAGGATAGTGATGCCCTCTACAGTAATAGAGAAGATAGGAGGGGGAGGGTTTAGGGGAAAAGATAATGAGTTCCATTTTGGACATGTTCAGTTTAAGATGCATACTAGATATCCAGTTTGTGATGTTTGAAAGGTAGTTAGAGATGTGAGACTGGAGGTCAGCAGAGAGGGTGGGGCAAGACAGGTAGATTTGAAAATCATTAGCAAAGAGATGGTAATTAAATCCTTTGGAGCTGATGAAATCAACAAGTGACAGTACAGGGGAAGAAGAGAAGAGAACCCAGGACAAAACCCTGAAGAACACCTATGGTTAGAGGGCATAATTTCATTGAAGATTGAGTAAAGGAGACACAGAAGGAATGGTCAGATAGGCAGGGGGAGAACCGAGAGAGTGGTGTCCCAAAAACCTAAGGAAAAGAGAGTATCAAGGAGGACAACGAGATCAACAGTGTCAAAGCCTGCAGAGAGGTTGAGGAGAATGAAGATTGAGAAAAGACCATTGGATCTGGCAATCAGAGTGAATGTAAATAGCGATTGTTTCTTTTTTGGCCAGAAACTTAGAGGGTCTTCCCTTCCCAGATTGATGTTTTTTTTTGATAAGGTAAGAGTGGCCATTTTCTGCCTCATTTCTTACCTAGCCTTAATCACTGATTGGGCACTACCTAAGTCAAACTGAGACCTGTTAAAGACCTTAGCTTAAAAGGGCCAAGGTCTTCATTGCATCCATGGCCATCTCCAATTATCTCGATCCTCTTACCTCTTGCCACTGGTCCCAGATGGCTCTGGAGGAGAAAGTGAGGCTAGTGACTTTGCACGGTCCTCTCTCACTTAAATCCAAGTCACTTGCATGTCATGGCATCACCTCCTTGATGTCATGGTACTCTTCTGGAAGGAAGGACAAACAACAAGAGATCATTGATAACTTTTCAGAAAGCAGTCTCAGTGGAATGATGAGGTTGGAAGCTAGATCGTAAAAGGTTAAGAAGAAAGTGAGAGGAGAGAAAAGTGGAGGCATTTATGTAGATGGCCTTTTCAAGGTCCTTAGCTTCTTTACTATTTTTTCTCCTTCTTTTAAATTAGATTTCTCCAGTTCTGAAAATGGCCCTTTGAAGCCCTCAATTATTATAGCTTTGCTTTCTATTTATCCCTGTAATTCAATTAACTTTTCATTTAAGAATTTGTTGTTTGTCCTTCATTTTCTAAGAGGACCAATTACATCATGGGATGATGTCTCGACTTGTGCATGAATTGAATTTAAGTCAGGCAGAGTTGCACAAAGTTGTCAACCTCACTCTCTCTTCCAGAATCATCAAAGTCCAGTGGCAAGACAAGACAAGTGGTGATGGCCTGGGAGGCAGTGGATGACCTTGGCATCTTCAAATGTCTGATCAAGCTCTAAACCCTTTATATTGCCTGCTTCAGCCACCTTTGTGGCTGTTGGAACAAATTGTTCTCATCTGCCCATTCTGCTGGGAGAAATCTTCACATGCTTGGGGTAGACACCCCTCTAACTCACCAATGGGTTTGAGGTGCATTGGTTATTCTCAACCTGGTTTAGCCCATTTGTGGAGACCATTTACTGGGGTGTGGCCATTGTACATACTACAGCTTTTTGGAACCACAGGTGAGAGTTGAGTGCCAGGTAGATGAGCATCCCTCACACCAGAGGTGCAAGTCCTACCTCAATACCCCATACACACCTTCAAGTATTTAGATATTATGTCATTTAGTGCATATATACACACATAATAAATAATAAATAGTGATATTATTTCATTATCTATGTTACTCTTAGGCATCATTTAGTTTCCATGCTTATCTGTTTTGACCAAATCTCTTCTTTCTGCTTCCTTGTTTGTGATAATGATTGCTTTAAAATTTTCTTTAAACATAATAAGTTCTGTTCCAGCATCTCATTTAAATTCTGTGTAAATCTTCAGGTTTGTTTCTTATAAACAAAATATTGTTGGATTCTATTTTCTAAATCATTCTGCCATCTTCTTCTGTTTTGTTCATCTCATTCCTTTTCATAGTTTTGATTGCTAATTGTTTATTTACCTCCATCATGTTGTATAATATTTTTACTTCTCTATCCTACCATCAAAACAGTACCCTCCTCCATCTTGGCAAAGAAGGAGGTGGAAAAAGAGGAGTCTGATTAAAATTCATAGTACATAACTGAAGCAGTCTATTCTTACTCCTCAGCTCCTCCTTTCTTCAACAAGATCAGACTCTGACCTCTGGTTCTTAAACTTTCTTTCTCTCTCTTTAATCTCTCTTTTACAATCAACCCTCTCAAGTTTATGTTTGTTTTTTATTGTTGTTCAGTCATGTCTGACCTTTCATGCCACTATTTTAAGGTTTTCTTGGCAAAGACACTGAAGTGGTTTTGCCATTTCCTTCTCCAGCTCATTTTACAGATGAGGAACTGAGGAAGCAGGGTTAAGTGACTTGCCCAAAGTCACAGAGCTAATAAGTGTGTGAGGCTGGATTTGAACTCCGGAAGAGAAATCTTCCTGATTATGAGACCAGTACTCCATATATTGTGCCACCTAGCTGCCTACTATGTTTGTTTTGCTTGTGACTATTTTATCCCCAACTCTACCCTTTATCTTTAATTCCTCTCTCACTTCTCTTTTTTTCATCTACCGTACTTCCCCATGTATAAGACACACTTTAATTTAGGGGCCCGAAATTTGAAAAAAAAATGTATTACATAAAATTATTGAACTCAAGTTTTATTCATCATAAAATTTATATGACTTCTCATCACTGTCAAAACTCCCATCTATTAGCTTGTCCTCACTGTCTTCATATATTACCTCATCCTCAGTTCCATCTATGGCATTTGATATGCCGCTCTTCTTAAATGACTTGACAATGATCTCAATCTTTATATTATCCCAGGATCTTTTCACCGAGGTACAAACCTCTCCCATAGTTGGTTTCTTCACTCTTGCCGCTCATGGCCTTCTTCTGCCCTGGTGTTTTCAGTAGGGTTTCTTCTTCCCCTAGCCAGTCTTGTATTGTTTTCTTGGTAGGAGGTGGACCAAACTTACATTCAGCAGCACGATTTCCATTCACTTTTGCAAACTGGATCACTTTTAACTTGAAATCAGCACAGTACGAAAATCTTTTCTGAGCCATTTCTGGGCAGAATGTGGCAAAACATAACCTAATATACTGGTAACAAATGTGAAACAATGAGCGCAAAGACAACAAGCGTGAAAAAGCAGGAAATGCAAGTAAAAAAACTACAACCACTGCATAAGATGCACCCTGTTTTTAGGCCCCAAATTTTTTGAAAAAGGGTGAGTCTTATACATGGGGAAATACGCTATTTCCATGTGTTTCTATATTTCTACACTTCGTGTGTTTGTGTTTAATGGTTCTGTGTCAGATTCAGATATAAACTGAATTTCATGAAATGCCCAATTAGGAGGAATAATAATTCCCCCTCCTTCTTCCTCACTTCTTTTTTTCTCCTAAAACCAACAAAATCATACTCAGTCCATGTGTTTTTATGTTTATTTAACTTTCTTTGTGGCCCTTAGAGATAATAGAATTCTGAAAAGAAACTAGTCTTTTATCCACTTTAGAATTTAAAAAAAGACACCATAATTTGGCCCCTTCCAAATAGCCTTTTATATTTGCCTTTCTCATCTGTAAAATGAACTGTAGAAGAAAATGGCAAACCATGCCAGTGTCTTTGCCAAGAAAACCCCAAACAGTATCAAAAAGACTCAGACAGGACTGAAAAATGACTAAGCAACAACATTTTCCTTTTTAGGCTTCTCTTGGTTATTTCATGTTTGTATTTCAAAGTTTCTGCTTAGTCCTGGTCTTTTCATCAACGGTGATTAAAAGTTCTCTATTCTACTAAAGCTACATTTTCCTATGTAGGATTATACTCAGTTCTTCAGTGTAAGTCATTCTTTGTTTTACAGTCTTTATCTTTTGCTTTTTGGTATACTGCATTCCAAGGTTTTTCTCTTCTTTAATTTAGTTATAACATAGCCTTTTGTGATTCTGACTATGGTACCTTGACACTTGAACTTTTTGTTTTTTAATCTTTTTGTAGTACATTTTTTTTTTGATTTGGAAGCTCTGGATCTTGGCTATGAAATTCTTGGATGTTTTCAGCTTGGTTTTGCTTCCAGGAAGTGATCAATAGATTCATTTTATTTTCACTTTGTCCTCCAGTTCTAATAGATCTGAGCAGTTTTCCCTTATAACTTTTTTTTTGAAACATGGTATACAAATTTTTTGTTTGATAATGATTTTCAAGTAGTCCAATGACTGTTCAATTCTCTCTTCTGGACTTGATTTCCAATTTAGTCTTTTTTTTAATAGCAGCTATTTTACATTTTCTTCTATTTTTTTTAAAAAATGTTTGACTTAAATAATTTCTTGTTGTCTCTTGGAGTCATTGAATTTGAATCGCTCTATTCTCTTTTTCAGGAATATTTTACTGATTCTACTTTCTATTCTAAACCATTTAATATTTCCCCAGTTTTTTTTCCTGCTCCAAAGCTTTGATTTAATTTATAATTTTACTTTTTATCTTTTGTTTCATTTCCTATGGTCACACTTATAGTGCTTGTGGTCAAGCCATTTTTTTCCTTATGTTGCTATACTAGTATTTGATATGGAGTTTACCTCTTTGATTTTTCTGATACCATAATGTTTCTTCATTGTATTTAGTGAGGTTCCTCCCCACTACCTCATTTATTTACTTTTCCCCTGATACAGTACCTTTTCTCCCTTTCCTGTCTATTGGGGTTTGGGCTGGCTTCACTGCAACACTTATGGACATCTTTCTTTTTCTTTCCTTCTTTCTTTCCTTCCTTCCTTCTTTCCTTTCTTTCTTTCTTTCCTTTTTTCTTCCTTCCTTCCTTTCTTCCTTCCTTTCTGTTCTGGATTAAATGTACATGCCTACTTTGTGTGTGTGGGGGGGGTGGTGGGAAAAACTGTATTGTTGCTTCACCTGGGATGATAATGATCACCTTCAGATCTTTTCTGGGGTGTAGTAGAGATGTCCTTATGCATCTTTGTGACCGAGGGATTCCATTGAAGGTGACTGATGCCTGAACCAGAAAGAACTGCTGACTCAGTAGGTTATATAAGGGAGTGAGAAGAAACTCTCTTTTGAGCACATCTCTTAGGAGACCATCAGCTCTCCTTTAGACTCTCAACAAGGAGAGGAGGGAGTTTCTTTTGTGTCATCTACCGGCCCCCTCTCCCCAGCAGTCATGGTTAAATATGTACAAATGACAGTAAGAACGTGCGTTTGAGTGACACTAGACTTCAAGTCCTTGGCTGTCTTTCCTTCTTTGTGTTTCTTTCCCTGGGCCCAAGTCACCTAACTTCATCTCTGAGAGAAATATCCTTCTAACAAGAGTCACGAAGTAGTATATAAGTTAAAAAGAAGAGATAGTTTGTAGCTTTCTCTCTTCCTTCCGCTGTCTCGTGTAGCTCTCCACCAATTGTCTTCCTGTGAGAGGACAGGGGAAAGGTGGTGCCCTTTTCTTCCACCCTGGTGGCATGGCAGTTATGGCATATAGAAACTACAGCAGAGGCTTGCCTAGGTGAACTGAATCTTAGCCTTGGGCCTCTGCTGCCTATTTTGCTTTGGGTTTTTTTAATAGGTATCTGGAGGTAAGGAGGATTTTGTTATCCTTTTTAGAGTTTAGTTTCCCAGGCTCCATGGCCATAATAATCTCTAGTTTCCAAGTGTCAGATAATAACTACCAGAATAGGTCCAAGGATGCTAGATAGTAGTTCCTAGAATCATGGTGATAGACAGTCCTACTGAAACTGTGCATTGAGATAGGGGAGTGACATAATGTGATACTACGCGTGGGCTGAATGATGATATTGCTAAAGTTAACCTCTGAGGCTATTGCTGGCAAAATGTCCTCTTTGTCTGTTGCCCTATAAAGCAAGTGGGGCACTGGTCAGTGAATGGGGAACCCATATGACAGTGTAATGCTGTATGTGCCTTGATCGGCCTGATCCAGGCCTGGGGGGAATCTGCGTTTGCCTCGACTGGCCCCCACTGAGGCTTAGGGGAATCCTTAGGAGTTGTAGCTCCTACTATATTCTCGCTGGCCCCTGCAAGAAGGGTGATTAGGGAATGCTGTGGGAGTTGGTGCTCCCATTATCAGCAACCCATTGAGAGGACTAGACTAGAATAAAGTAAGATGATTAACCTCTCCAAAGCTGTCTTCCTGTCCTTCCTGTTTGACCAGATCAAGAGTGAACCTGCTAGAGGCTGGAGTCCAAAAACTGTAGCACCTCCTGTATGTTATTTGTGAAACAGTAACAAAAAGTGATTCCAAGATGGATATGTCCAGTCCTGGAGACAGTCTTATGAGTTTGAGAAGTCCAGAGATCGTAGATCTTCAGTAGTGTTGAAGAAACAAAATATGAATGCTGTACTCTGCATTTTTAGGTTTGAGTCTTCCAGAAACAATTTTATTTAATTTATCATTAATCAAATATCTTTTCTCAAATTATTTTTATTTTTATTTATTTATTTTTTTCATTAATCAAATATCTAAGCATTTCTAGCTTGAAGAAATGTGCAAACTGGCATAGTCCTCCATTTCCTCTGACATGTTTCTAAATTCTAAGATGATTTGGCATAACACTTATTATGAATCTTGAATAAGGAAAATATACTATGTCAAAATAAAGCTTTAGATTGACACTCTAGAATTGTCACTCCTGAATTACTTCTTTGACCACTCTTCCTTCCTGTTATCAGTATCTCAACCTTGAATGTAAAAGAAGACACTGCTATTTAGGTAGGTCATAGTACCAATCACTTCAGGGTGTGGGGAGTCAATGATCTTATCTAGACAAGAAAAAGTCAAGAAAGGGTTTTAGGTTGGAAAAATATTTCTCAGTATTTTCAGTTGAACTACAGTAGGACCAGACTGCACTATGGGTTGTCTGCTTTCTATATCTACCTTTGTGCTGTTTTGGAGGAGAAGATGACAGCTGACAGGAGGATGAATACAAGCATTGACTTGTCTTGCCAGAAATCAAGTCAAGTCCGTAAGCGTTTTACAAAATGCCTATGTGCCAGGCACAGAACTAAGTGCTGAGAATACAATGAAAGGCAAAAACCAGTCCCTGCTCTCAAGAAGCTCACTGTCTAATGAGGGGAGACAAGATGTAAACAACTATGTGCAAACAACACATATATATGTATATATGTATATGTACCTGGGTTTACACACACATATATGTATATGGGTGTATACATACACATGTTTGCATATATATGGATGTATACATACTATATGGAGGTATGCGTATATATGTATACATACATACATATATACACACATACGTATACATATATACATATACATATATACACACATATATTTTATTTATATATATGTGTGTCTATATATATATCTGTATACACACACACACACACACACACATATATATATATGCATTAGGAGGGCAGAGTTTATAATCTCAAAGAGGATCATATATATGTCTGAAAGGTTCGGAACTGCCAGATATAAGAAACTCTCAAAGTAGAAGGCAGAAGAATCAAAACATATATTTAGGCTCCACAGTAACCAACCCATGAACCAGCAACCCCATTTTGATATATTGATCAAAAGCCTCCAGGTCCAATAAGTACGCCTTGAAAGAGTAACCAGGAGGCTACAGAGAAGCATGATTGTGTAAAGCAAAATCATGCTTCCCCCTCTATGGTAAAAAGATTACCCACTGGCTTCAAGTCCTTGTTCAGCTTCCTCCCGTAGGTCAGCTCTGCTACTGGCGGCTGTGGCTGTGGCTGTGGCTGTGGCAGCCTCTGGCTCCAATGGGAGCTGCTTTTAACCATCCGGCTTCTGCGGGGGGGTGTAAGGTACGCCGGGGAAAGCACAGGTTCTTTCAATCTGCTTAAGCAAGGTGAAGGGGGTTGACCAGGAAAGCACAGGTTCTTTCCATCAGCTTAAGCAAGGTGAAGGGGTTGACCGGGAAAGCACAGGTTCTTTCCATCAGCTTAAGCAAGGGAAGCAAGGTGAAGGGGCCGACAAGCTTACTCCAGTCCAACATACAAACAGCATTCAGTTCAGGGGAAAAAGCCAAACTAGTCAAGGGCACTTGTTGACTAAGTGCTAACTAGCCCATTTTTGGTTGCCAACACAATATATATATATATACATACATATCTGTATATACACATACACACACAGAGGATAAATTGGAGATAATCAGAAGAGGGAAAACACCAAGATTAAGGAGGACCAGGGAAGGCTTCTTGTGGGAGGTGGGACTTTGGCTGAGACTTAAAGAGAAGTCAAGAAGGCCTGAAGGCAGAGCTGATTAGGGAGAGACTACCAGGCATGGGAGACAGCCAGTGAAAATGTTGAAGTTGGGAGATGTAGTATCTTGTGGGAGGAATAGCAAGGATGTTAGTGTCACTGAATCACAGAATATATGGGGAGAGGTATGTAAGAAGACTGGAAAGATAGAAGGGGCCAGGTTAAGAAGGGTTTCAGAAGCAAAAGCTGGCATTTTATATTTGATTCTGGAGGTGGTAGGGAGCCACTGGAGTTTATTGAGTAGGGAGGGGATGACGTGGTCAGATGTGTGCTTTAGGAAGATCAATTTGACAAAGGAATGGAAGAGGAACACAAGGACCAAGAGGAGATTTTCAGATGGTACAGAAATTAAGCATTTTTAAAAAATAAAATTATTTGTATAGTGTAGAAGAGATACGAAAAATGCCTGTTTAGCAGTCTAGAAAACTCCAGCTTGATCGATATCACTCCTTTGGTGAAATAGTAAGTAAGACAACTATCTCTAGTATTACTTTGCAAAAATATATGTTTTGTTGGGGTCAGGGATGATACATAGAATCTAGCTAGCAGATGGTGCTATAGAGATGAGAACTGTCATTGGGTAAGGGGACAGGACAAGGTTCAGCCAAGAAAGGGAGCCATTGAATCATACTAGGTGTGGGCAGACAGGTATCCAAGAGTTTGAACCAGGAGTCAAACCAAAGATTTAGTTAGAGTCAGTTTGTCATGGGCATACTGATTGGTAGGCTACTCATGGCACAGGTGGGCAGCAGGAGTTTGAAGGGTATAGGAAAGGCAAGTCTAAAGCTACCGGGCTATAGAGTAATGGCAAATGTGTACTAAGTTAGCAAGGTGCTTTTGCCATTTGTAAAGGCTTAATGAGCAGGCCATTAGCCAGCTTGGGCTAGATTTTGACTGGGAGAGAAATGGTTTTTTCTTCTTTTTTGGCTGTATTGAAAAAAAGTTTATTTTTAATTTTTTTTAGGGAAGAATAGTACATTTTAATTTATTTGCTCATATGGCATTTTCACTTTTTTGTGTCTTTTTTTAAAAAATGTATTTACTTATTTATTTTTGGTTTTCAACATTCACTTTTATGAGATTTTGAGTTCCAAATTTCCCCCCTCTGCTCTCCCCCCTCTCCAAGAGAGCATGCAATCTGACATAGGCTAAACATGCATAATCATATTAAACATATGAGAAATGATTTTTCTTCCAGTTGGGTGGCATAGAGTGCTAGGCTTTTGTACAGGGTCAGAGTGAATCTATTGGTTAAGAAAAGCTACCTGAAATCCCAGGGAGATTCCCAGGAACATAGATTTAGAGCTGGAAGGAATCTTTTAGGTCATCTAGTCTATTATCCTCATTTTAGAGATGAACTGAAACCCAGAGAGGTCAAGTAACTTGACCAAGGTCACACAGGTATAAGTAGCAGAGCCAAGATTTTAACCCAACTCCTGACTCCAAATCCAGTGAATACTCTTTCTAATGCCCCATGGTGACAATTTTTATTGTCTAGGTCAGAAGAAGTGAGGAGAATTATGACAGTTGTAAAGCTGGACCGGGATTCCTAATTCTAGTTCTCTTAAAGGGGAAATACCAGGTCAAAGTATGAGACCAGGGTTGTTACTCTGGGATCTAAGAAAGGGAAAGCAGGTCCTTGGTTTTTGAGGACAGCTTCAAATTCTAGCCCTTTCCCATTAGGACAACAGCATGGATTAGATTTGTCATACTAGTAAATTATTATCTTGAACATTATGGAATGCTAGTAGCCTCCTAGAGCTTATTTCTGAGAATCTGGAAAATAATGATGTCAACTGAATTTTAGGAATTTTGGGGAGAGGAGGTCAGGTGACATAGGAGAAAGTAGGAAATACGACTATGAAAAACAGTTGAGGGAATAATCATTTGGAGAAAGGTGATGATGAGGGCATCTGGATGAGTATCTTCAGGGGAGAGGGCCAGTTTGTTGATAGAGCTGAAAGAGAAGGTAAAATGCTGGACCCAAAAGTCTAACTCTGTAAACATGTTGTGGAGGGTGGTGTCTAGAAAAAAGGTCAGCTGTGACTCTGAAATATGGAGAGACATTAGATGTTGCCTAGGTTAGCATCTCAACAGCCTTTCAAACCTTGTCCTGAAAGCTTAGAGTCTTTGCCCAAGCTTATAGGGGGCACTAATTTATCTGGACATCTCCTGCACCCCTAAAAAGGAAGTTTTTAAAGTTTGAACCACATGACATTTAACCTCAACTCTTGTTTGGCCCAAGTTGGATACATCAGTACCATCTCAAGAGCAGCCTTGACTTCCTCTTTTGTTGAAATCATGCTTTATTTGTCACCCTGTGCTTGAGCTGAATGGAGAAGAAATGAATTGAAAAATTTAGGACCTGTTGTCATGGGGCATCTACTTTTATGTCTGATAAAGGGAATGAAAAGTACCCCTTTTACGTTAGTGTAAACTTTTCATGATCAGGGGTAGATGTGTGTAGTCCCTCCTACCTCTCCATCCCTGGAATCAGTTTGACCAACAATGGGACCAGATTGATAATCCACTTTCTTAAGACCTATTTATCCACCATATTTTAAAATATTTCTCTGGTTTAAAGGAAGCTAATTGAGATGGCATGACTCAACTAAGGCTGAACTACTACCCCTGGGTTATTTACGGTGCTATGAACCTATTCAAATTCTTCATCAGCAATGAAAGGCAAGTCTGTCTCTCCATGGTTTGTTTATGTACACACCCAACTTTCTGAGCTTTAGCCCATTTGAATCACTTTCCTGAGGACTAACCAATTATTCCACTGTGACTGGAAAAGACCAAAGACAAAAAAATTAACTTACTGATCTGTCTTTTAGAAGAGCCTAGAGCCTAGAGCTCCAATTCTGTTTCTTTTTATAGTTGCTTGGAAACTTTAGGGTATCTTGGGGAGAATATTTGTATTCAAAAGATGAAACAAAGGACTATAAAGCCAACATAGTCTCTCTCTCAATCTATTAAAAATTTATTTTTCTAAATTTTGGAAAGTGTCACTAGCATTCATTAAGCATTCTATGTTCTAGGCAATGCGTTAAGACCTGATGACAGAAATACAAGGAAGCAAGAGCCATCTGTCCTCAGGGACTTAACACATAAAGGGGAGCTAGAAAGTTGGAACACGGGCCATCATGGTGGCATGATGTGGAGATGGCTGGAAAGTGACCTGGAGGCCTGGTTAAAGGCAAGACAAGATTAAAAACTCACCTACAGAGTCCAGCATTCCAGGGGCTGGGCAAAATTCCAGGGGTGAAATTAAGCTCCTTAATAGCAATATCAGTAACATTTTTTTTTCTAATACCCCTCTGATGATGTGGAAAAAAATTAATACTAGACTCTATTGTAGGCCTGATGTGTCTAAAATATTTTTTTGTGGGGAGGCAATTGGGGTTAAGTGACTTGCCAAGGATCACACAACTAGTAAGTGTCTGAAGCTGGATTTGGACTCAGGTCCTCCTGACACCAGAGCTGGTGCTCTATCCACTGTACCACTTAGCTGCCCCTTAGGAACAATTTTTATTAATTTATCATTATTCTAAATTCAAGCATTTGTTCTGCTTGAGAGTCTTAGCTGAGAACACAATAATTTAGAAAGAAGTTTATTAAGCTGTCCAATAGAGGAGAGAGCTGAGAAAGGGGTGGTCCAGTCCCCGCAAGTGTCTTTAAGTTACAGGTTATGTAGATTCACACAATGGAGGAAAGAAACTCTATCTAATTGGCCAGCATGGAGGCAGCTTTCAGATAAAACACATGGGTTGCTTAAGATGTATAATGGAAAAAACACCCCACATTCCTTGCATCAATCTTCAGATCTGACTGGGTTTCTGGTAAGCATAATCTATGTCCTAAGTTAAGCATTAAACAAATTTGGGTCTCTAAGCAACAGGTCTAATTTCCAAGCCATGCAGAGCTAGGTTCAAACAATGTCGTACAGTTTTTCCACAAGAGGGAAACATCAAAACTGATAGAATCCTGACATGATTTTGGACACATCTCTGTCCAAGATACTCTGAAGCAGTATCTATGGGACTTTTGAACACAGGAAAATTTCAAAATCCAACAGAACATAATTACACAAACTAGGATCAGGTACAAACTAACATTTTGCTTCATAAATCCAGAACAAGAGGCACTTAACTCTTAGGCTCACCATTGGACAATCAGTTTCCTAAAACCACTCAATAACTCTATGGCTCCTCCATTTAGGGATGCTTCCTTCCAGGAGTCATTTTCCATTTCATTATCTAAATCTCTTCAGAGTGGATAAATCAAGGGTCCCTGACCCTTGTCCTTTGTCTAATTACTACCCTATTTATTTTATGAGAGGAATCCTTTTTGGGCTGACCAGAGAGAAGGGCAGGATATTTATCTCAGAATAGATATTTAAAGACTGATAAGATTTCCCTTTTGAAGTAGTCTGAGGGCTCTAGCAAAATTTGAAAATGCTTTAATATTTTCTAGAAGAGGGAACAAAAGGGAACCTTGTATGCTTAAAGCACTTAGCATAATGCCTGCATATAGTAGGTACCAATAAATGCTTGTCATGGTCCCCTGAGTGCAAATTTATTTTAAGCATAATCTATGATTATCAATTTCTAGGACTTCACTTGGTGGACCAGTGGATATAGTGCCAGGCTTGAAGTTCTGAAATCCAGAAAATGAAAGGTCATATCTGGCCTTAGACACTTTGAGCTGTGTGACTCTAGGCAAGTCACTTAAAGTCTGCTTCATTTTCCTCATCTGTAAAATGGGGATATAATAATAGTACCTACTTCCCCGGGTTGTTTTGAGGATCAAATGACATAATTATTGTAAAGCACTTAGCCTGGCACACAGTAAGCACTATATAAATGTGTAGAGTTTAAAATTGTCCAACCTCTAATAAAAGAAAATGAGGCAGAGCTCTGAGTCAATGGCACTTTCTTAAAGTGAACCTCATATCTTCCTCATGATCTGAGATGCCGCTGGTCCCCATGACCTTGTTTTTTATAGGGTTTGATACTCAAATATGCAAAAGAGGCATGGCAAAATACAGAATCTCATTGGTTGATTGATAGACTTTGCTCTTGAGAGCCAAAAATTGAGATGGGAGAGGTAAGAGTCATCTCTGGTGGCTAAGTGGTCATAAGATGGTCACCTGCTCATGTTGGGTAAGAGAGGAAGGTCTGGAGTTACAAAAATAAGTTGGAGGACTTTCCAAAGAATCAAGGCATCCTACCCATCATGGGTTTGGACATGGAATTTGAGTAAAACAGGATGGAGATGTCTGTCAGTATTCTTGTGGTTGTGCAAATGAGCTTCAAGTAATGAATATTACATTAAAATTAGAGGCCCACTATAGAGGCCTACTATAAGAACCTATCTTGAGACCAGGAGCAGGGCGGAGCGGGCCCTAGTACCCTGAATCACTGAGCTGCAGCAGTTACCAGACTTCTCAACCCACAAACACCAAAGACAACAGAGAAGGTTAGTGGGAAAAGCTGCGGGAGTGGAAGGAGGTTGCAATTTGGCCACCACCCCCGAGGCAGTGGAGGTGGGGCAGCTACAGAACTACAGCTGCAGTTGCTTCCAGCCCCAGGCCTACCTGGTGGGAAGAATTAAGTGGTGGATCAGAGCAGGAGTGAAGAGCCTGCTGAAGATCTAAGTCCAGTCCGGGTTGGGGGTTCTTGGGGAAAGAGGAGTGTGGTGTGGCAGAGCTGGCACATCCCCCCAGGCTTGGAACATAGTTCTCATTACTCTACAAGCAGTCATACCCCGCTGAAAAACTCAAGGGTCAAGTAAGTTGGCTGGGAACATAGCCAGGCAGTGAAAACGCACCCAGATTCAGTCTGAGAATCTGCATTCTTTCTTTGGTGACAAAGAAGACCAAAACATACAGCCAGAAGAAGTCTACAAAGTCAGAGAGCTTACACCAAAAGCCTCCAAGAAAATCATGAACTGGTCTCAGGCCATGGAAGAGCTCAAAAAGCATTTGGAAAAGCAAGTTAGACAAGTAGAGGAAAAATTAGGAAGAGAAATGAGAAGGATGCGAGAAAACCATGAAAAACAAGTCAATGACTTGCTAAAGGAGATGCAAAAAAATACTGAAAAATATACTGAAGAAAACAACACCTTAAAAAATAGACTAACTCAAATGGCAAAAGAGCTCCAAAAAGCCAATGAGGAGAAGAATCTTGAAAGGCAGAATTAGCCAAATGGAAAAGGAGGTCCAAAAGACCACTGAAGAAAATACTACCTTAAAAATTAGATTGGAGCAAGTGGAAGCTAGT
Organism: Trichosurus vulpecula; assembly: GCF_011100635.1. Lineage (NCBI taxonomy): Eukaryota > Metazoa > Chordata > Mammalia > Diprotodontia > Phalangeridae > Trichosurus > Trichosurus vulpecula. The sequence goes on from NC_050579.1 coordinate 188,318,253, forward strand.
GACTTCATGAGAAATCAAGATATCATAAAACAGAACCAAAGGAATGAAAAAATGGAAGACAATGTCAAATATCTCATTGGAAAAACCACTGACCTGGAAAATAGATCCAGGAGAGATAATTTAAAAATTATTGGACTACCTGAAAGCCATGATCAAAAAAAGAGCCTAGATATCATCTTTCAAGAAATTATCAAGGAGAACTGCCCTGATATTCTAGAGCCACAGGGCAAAATAGAAATTGAAAGAATCCACTGATCGCCTCCTCAAATAGATCCCCAAAAGAAATCTCCTAGGAATATTGTTGCCAAATTCCAGAGTTCCCAGGTCAAGGAGAAAATATTGCAAGCAGCCAGAAAGAAACAATTTGAGTATTGTGGAAACATAATCAGAATAACCCAAGATCTAGCAGCTTCTACACTGAGCGATCGAAGGGCTTAGAATACGATATTCCGGAGGTCAATGGAACTAGGATTAAAACCAAGAATCACCTACCCAGCAAAACTGAATATCATGCTCCAAGGCAAAATATGGATTTTCAATAAAATGGAGGACTTTCAAGCTTTCTCAGTGAAAAGACCAGAGCTGAACAGAAAATTTGACTTTCAAACACAAGAATCAAGAGAAGCATGAAAAGGTAATCAAGAAAAAGAACAAGAAAAAGAAATTGCAAGGGACTTACTAAAGTTGAACTGTTTTGTTTACATTCCTACATGGAAAGATGATATGTATGATTCATGAGACCTCACTATTAGGGTAACTGAAGGGAATATGCATATATATATATGTGTTTATGTATATATATGTATATGTGAGTGTGTATGTATGTATATATGTATGTGTATATATATATATATAGAGAGAGAGAGAGAGAGAGTGGACACAGGGTGAGTTGAAGATGAAGGGAAGATATCTAAAAGAAATAAAATAAAATTAAGGGATGAGAGAGGAATATATTGAGAGATGGAGATAGGGAGAGATAGAATGGGGTGGATTATCTTGCATAAAAGTGGCAAGAAAAAGCAGTTCTGTAGGAAGAGAAGAGAAGGCAGGTGAGGGGGAATGAGTGAATCTTGCTCTCATCAAATTTGGCCTGAAGAGGGAATACCATACATACTCAATTGGGTATCTTACCCCACAGGAAAAAAGGAGGAAGAAGATAAAAAAGAGGGGATGATAGAAGGGAGGGCAGATGGGGGTGGAGGTAATCAAAAACAAACACTTTTGAAAGGGGACAGGGTCAAGGTAGAAAATTCAATAAAGGGGGATAGGATAGGAAGGAGCAAAATGTAGTCAGTCTTTCACAACATGAGTATTGTGGAAGGGTTATACATAATGATACACATGTGGCCTATGTTGAATTGCTTGACTTCTTAGGGAGGGTGGGTGGGAAGGGAAGAGGGGAGAGAATTTGGAACTCAAAGTTTTAAAAACAGATGTTCAAAAACAAAAAAAAAAGTTTTTGCATGCAACTAGAAAATAAGATACACAGGCAACGGGGCATAGAAATTTATCTTGCCCTACAAGAAAGGAAGGGAAAAGGGGATGGGAGGGGAGTGGGGTGACAGAAGGGAGGGCTGACTGGGGAACGGGGCAATCAGAATATATGCCATCTTGGAGTGGGGGGAGGGTAGAAATGGGGAGAAAATGTGTAATTCAAACTCTTGTGAAAATCAGTGCTGAAAACTAAATATATTAAATAAAAAAAGACATAAAAAAGAACCTATCTTAACTAATTATCCCTATATGATTTATGTTAAATATCAAGCAGATTAACACTCATTTGAGTAGAGTAGGGGTCCAAAGGAATCATTCTTCACAAATGTTAGCTATCATCATCATCACCTTCTAATGGGTAGAAAGATACATTACTTATTACTGTTCATCATTCAATCCTGTCCAACTCTTCAAGACCATGCACACCAGGCCTCTCGGCTATCTTCTGAAGTATGTCCAAGGTCATATTAAGTGTTTCCATGACACTATTTATCCATCTCAGTCTTTCCTGCCCCTTTCTCCATTTGCCTTCAATTTTTCCAACATCAAGGTCTTTTCCAATGAGTTCTGTCTTTTCATCATGTGGCCACAGTATTTAAACTTCAGCTTCAGTATTAGACGTTCCAACGAATGGCCTGAATTAATTTTTTAAAATATCGACTGATTTGGTCTCTTGCTATCCAAGGAACTCTCAAAAGTCTTCTCCAGTACCACAATTGTAAAGCATTGATATTTTGGTGCTCAGCTTTCCTTATAGGCCAACTCTCACAGCCATATGTTGCTCCTGGAAAAGCTATAGCTTTGACTATACCAGCCTTCTTCCAGTTGTTTTTCCCCCTGTAACTGAAGATGAAGCTCATTAGGGCCAGTGACTTGAATCAATTGAAGACAATTAAGTGCTTTCCTTATTTTAGGGACAAAGTCCTTGTTTTTGTTCTGTCATTTCCAATTTTTCCAAGCAATCAGCAACAAAATGAGAGTGAAGCAACTCTTCCTTTTGTTTTTAGTTACTGTTCCTCCCACTGTATGTGGAGGTCTATGCCTCTTTGATCCTCCTTCTCCTCCTCAAATTGCCCCCCAAGCCAAACCAAACCAAACCAGACCAAACCCTCTCTTTGCTGTCCTTGGCTTCCCTCTGCAGCCTCAGCTCACTCTGAGTTGTAGCACACCTGAAAATACATTTACAGGGCCTTCCAACATTCCAATATTTGTCTCCACTGTGCCTGGCCTTGTTTCTGTTGTCCGCCCATATTTTACACAAAAAGGTTCAAATGGAATATAGGCTAGCGTGCCATGGAGTAAAATGTTTCAGAGGAAGTCAGGAGTCAGGAGGGATGGGAGATGTTCAAGAACGAAATTCTGAAGTCACCAAGGAAGAATTCCAGGGAGGAGGAAAAATGGTATTTAAGGAACTGATGCCCGTTCTTCTCACCTTTGCCTTACGGAAAACCTAACTTCCTTCAGAACACAGTTCAGGCGCCACCTCCTAAACAGGACCTTTTCTAATTCCCCCAGTTATCACTCTCCTTCTTGAACTCACTTTGTATGTTCTTTGTCTTTAACTGAGTTCATCCCAATTCCACCCTGTTCATCTACCCTGAAGTTCAATTTTCCTATGTTTGTATGTTGTCTCCACATTGAATTGTAAGCTTTTTGAGAGCAGGGACTGTCTCAAATTTCTATTTGTATCTCCAACAGTTAACACAATGTTTTGCATGTATAAATATTTAATAAATGCTTATTCAAAATCCAAGAAGCGCAAGGGAAGGAAGTTGCCGTGGGAAATGCATTAAGTAAAAAAAAAAAAACAAAAAAACATGAACGTGAATAAATGAGTTGACTCTATATTGAAAATTAGTACTACATTCTTGTGCTTCTATACCATGATTCAGAATTCTTCCCTGTCTACTGTTATGTCAGGCAGCTATACTTTTATCTTCCATAATCACTCCTTAAAAATTTCAATACCACTGAGAGGCAGCCTGATTGAGTGGATTGGGAGCTGGCTTCAGAGTCAGGAAAGACCTAGGTTGAAGTCCCTCCTCAGAAATGTATTGGCTGTGAAACCCTGGGTAGGTCACTTTCCTTCTCAGGGCTCTGGGGGAACTAAGACTATGCATTGCAAGACAGTTGTCCATCTGTACTGGGAGAGGGAATTTCTTAAACATAAGTTCCCTACCCTGCTGCTACCATAAATCTAGAATAAAAATGAAAACTGCAATACCAAAGTGAAGTATGATTTGGAAAAGTTGGAATTAAAACGTAATAAAAGGAAAATTCAATTTCAATCAATACTAAGCTTGTGTTAGTCTTTATTAAAATAGAAAAGCAATACAATTTTTAGACACTGAATTACATGATATTTACAAAAATATACAAGGGAAGAATAGAATATATCCTATCTCCTCTGTACTAATGGTATGGCAGGTTTCAACTGTTTCCCTGCCTTCCAGATTCTAGCTTGTCACATCCAGGATGGTACAAAAGTAATATTCTTCTGTAACTAGAGTAAAAGTAAACTCAATCAATAAGGCATAGAGTAAAACAAGCATTTCCAAATCAAATTGTCTCAATAAAAAATTAAACAATTCTTTTTATTAAATTGCCAGAGTAAGATGTAAAGGACTGATTAAAAGTCAGATAAATCAACAGCATGCAAATAGCAACTCCCACTCCTAATACTGACAAGACATTGTTCTAGCTTTGGTCTTCACTCTTCTCCCATATGGGCTCCTCCACCAACCTCCAGCAGGAGAAAAAAGGAAGGAAAAAGGAACGAAAGGAGGAAAGATGGAAGAAAAAAAGGGAGGGAGAGGAGAAGGAAGGAAGAGATGAATTTATCAAGTGCCTACTATGTTCTAGGCACTGTGGTAAGCCCTTTAAAAGAGTATTTCATTTGCTCTTTACAACAATCTTGAGAGGCAAGAGCTATTAGGATCTCCATCTTGTAGATGAGAAAACTGAGGCAGACAGAGGTAGGTGACTTGTCCAAGGTCACACAGCTTAGTGCCTAAGGCAGAATTTTAGCTCAGATCTTCTGACCCCAGGCACAGTGCTTCATGCACTATTTCACTTAGTGATCTCATCAGCTCCCATAGAATTAATTATTTCTATTTTAATGATTCTCAATCTACTTATCCAGCCCTAACCTGTCTCCTAATTCCCATTCCCATTTCTAACTATGCGTATTGGACATCTCAAGTTGGATGTCCCATAGATATCTTAAACTAAACATGTCTAAAACTGGACTTATCATTTCCCCAAAACTTCCCCCTCTTCCTAACTTCCCAGTTACTGTTGAGAGTACCAGCATCTTCCTAGTCACCCACACTTACAAACATAGCATTATCCTCACATCCTCATTCTCCCTCATCCAACACATCCCATACACTGCGTGGCTTGTTTCAAGACAACACAAAAGCCTCTTTCTAAGGGAGGCCTTTCCCAGTTCCTCCCAGTTACTAGCACCTTTCCATCTGAGATCACCTTCTATTTACTCTCTAGGTTGTATGTACCCAGTTATTTAAATGTCATATCCAACATTAGAAGGAGAACTTCTCAAGGGCAGGGACGGTTTTCTCTTTGTGCACCTAGAATTTAGCACAATATCTGGCACAAAGTGTTCAATAAATGCCTGTTGATAGAATATTTCAATTCCCTATTTCCTGTACTTCTGTGCTTTCAGGCCCACTAATTCTCAAATGCTGCTGGGTTGGCGACCTCAAGAGATGTCTAAAACATGCTTTTTTCCCCCATCTCAGTAAATATCTGTTGAACTATTCCTTGAACTTGATCCTGCCCCCAGCCCCTTGTAGCTAGTTTCATAATGTCGATGTTTATATTCCAGCTCCACTCTAGAAAGAAAGCAGCAGGTACCCCATGTCTTTCTACTCTGACAGGAAAGAGATGGGGAGGAACAAAACTGAGGCAGCAAGGACTCAGTTACTCCCTAAACAAATACTAGTTCAGAGGATAATAGATTTGAGACTTGGAAAGACCAAGTTATTTAGTCCAGCCTCATTATCTGGTAGATGTCAGGAAACTGACGCCCTGGGATGTTAAATGAGTTTACTTTAGCTCGATCTTCGTGTATAGTGGATCAAGGAAATTAGAAAAGTCATTAATGATAAACATTATTTTTTAAAAGAACTCTAGTCAAAATCTCAACTTCTGTGTTCCTAAAAAGTGACTGCAAAGGTTTTGAGAAAAAAAATCAAAGAAAATAAAAAGTTTTGTCATTCATTAACTTATTGAATTCTGGGAAAAGCTCCTGTATCACAATGTCCAATAGGACATAAGTCAACTGACATGCCAATAAAAAGAGGAAATATTTGCCATAGTCAAAGAAAGTTAGAAAAACTGCTCAACATCACGTTACTTCTCTTGACAACCACTGTTTCCAAGGCAAAATGTTTTAAATCCATAGTTAATAGTATGTCTGACATCCACATAATTTCTTGGTTTGGGGAAATTCTAATATAAATAGTTTTTCTTGTACTCTATCCTTGGCCTCATAGAGCTAAAGGACTCTACTGCCTAAGACAATGTTTCAGAGGAAGATTCCACCTTTAATAAAGGTTTCCTGTTTGTTTAGCAGTGGTGGCTGGAGGGCATCAAACAGAAGTCTGATACTTCTAAGTATAACTTAGCTTCATCACCAATGCATTTACCTGTCAGATCTAAAGAAAACAACAAACTTAAGTATTTTTTTTTAAAGATTACTACATTTAGTATATGATAACCCAAAGATCTAAGCTTTTGGAACAAAAACTCATTATTTGACAAAAACTGCTGGGACTTCAATAAAGTATGCTAATTCGTATCTTACAGAAAAAAAAATCCAACATGTATCTTAATTAATTTCTACAAATATTGCACCTGGAATGTAGTTTGTCATTTCTTCAAAGGTCTGTTTTGCTTGTTTCTGCTTGTCTTGGAGACAATGAGGTTCAGTGTTTTCACAGAACACAGCATTGGAAAGGATCAAACAGAAAAGTCTGTGGAAATTCTCAATTGTTTATGTCCAAGACATCAAGCTACATAAGGAAAAGAATAATAGTCATTCTCTTTATCTTAAACTTTATCCAAAGTTTAACCAATAATCAGCAGTGCTTTCAGTCCTCCCTGCTGTTCCTCGGATTCTCCCATCTGTCTGCTTTAGGAAAAAATTTCCTGTCCAGGCTGAGTAACACATATCAAGTAAGGAAAAAAGTCTGAAAAGTGTACAATCTTGATTGAGGAAAGATTGGTTAAAAATTGGGAGGGATGGATATTTGAAAAGCAAAAAGACCATCTCACATCACCTAGATGCTCCTTCCTAGTATGTATACCTTCACTCTTGTCTCTCATGAATAGGTGGCCCTGTATATATACAACTAATCATATTTCATTCCATCTTCTCCAGATTAATCTGCCCTATCATCTTGACTTTCACTGATCTTCAAATTCTCCCTGTCTACTGGCCACTTCTCTACTGTCTATAAATATGAGCCTATCTCCCTCCTCCTCAAAAAATCCCAGCTTGATTTGTTCATACTCACTAGCTATCATCCCATGCCTCTCCTCCCATTTGTGGCGAAAACTGTTTAAGAAAACTATCAACAATTGATACCTCTACTTCCTTTCGGCTTACTCCTCTTAGTTCTTTACAGTCTGGTTTCCGACCACATCATTCAACTAAAACTGCTGTCTCTGAATTTACTAATGATCTCTTAATTGCCAAATCTAATGGCCTCTTCTAAATTCTCATCCTGACCTCTCTGTAGCCGTTGACAATGCCAATCACCCTCTTCTTGACATTTTCTTTTTCTTTTTTTTATGTTTTCATGATAGTACTCTTGGTTCTTCCTGCTGACTAATCTTTCTCAGTTTCCTTACCTGGATTTTCATACAGGTGACTCCCACTGCTCATGGGTGACCCCAAAGGCTCTGTGTTGGGCCCTCTTCTCTTCTTCCTCTCTAGTATTTCACTTAGCAATCTCATCAGTTCCTATGGATTCAATTATCATCTCTATGCTGATGAATCTACCTATTCATCCCTAACCCTTTTCTTAACCTCCAGAGTCCTACCTCCAAACGTCAACTAGATGTCTCTAAACTGGATGTCTTATATACATCTTAAACTGAACATATCCAAAACTGAATTCACTATCTTTTCCCTAAAACCTGTAGTAAATATTAAAAGAGACCCCCAATATTTGCCTAATGCTATTAGTACTGATAGTACTAATACCACAGCGAGGTGGTATGGTAGATAGAGTGCCCAGCCTGGAGTCAAGCTTGATTCCTCCTCCTCAGTTCAAATGCTACCCTGTATCAGTAAGGCAAGATCCATGACCTCGAGGATGACCATGAACATGCCTGTATGGTTTGGAATCGAAAAGTATGAGAACCTCTCTAGGTAGACGGCAGAGGAAGTATAACATTTATTTAGACTCCAGAGGATCAAATCCAAGGACTGATACCTCCAATTTGATATAGCAGTAATTATATTACATAGCCAGTAAGCCCACCTCAATGAAGCAGCAAGGAAGTTATAACACAGTATTATAGCAAAGAACCAAGTCATCTTGTAATCTTGCCCCCTGCTAGGGCCTTTCTGAAAATAATCACTCACAAATCCTGTCTGCTTGCCTTTGTTCTCTCCCTCCTCAGTTCTGTGGTCTCTGCAGCTTCCTGGTTTCCACTCTCTACTCCCAACTCTTTCTGCAGCTCTGTCATCTCCTCCTCGAGGCCAGAATTCTGAATTCGAGCTTCTCTTCTAACTTCTGAATTCTGAATTCTTAGTTCTCATTGGCTACCTTCTGAGTGTATGTACTCTTTTGGGGGCCTGAGGGCTTTATGCCAAATCCCAAAGGGTGTGTGGACCTGAGGCTTAGTGCCTAGGAAGTAAAGGGATTAGGCCTGCCCACAAACCCCTAATTAAACTTCTCTTAATTGGCCCTACCAGAGGTCTATTGAGTGGGTGGGAAGGATCTTTAATCCCTGATTGGCATCACAAACCTGTGGGCCTGCCTCTAATCAGGCCTCCCTTTGTTGGCCCCACCTGAGGCCTATTCAATGGGGTGAGGGGGGGGGAAGATCTTTCACTTACACATCCCATAAAAGTAACTTAGTTCTGTTTGCCTCAGTTTCCTCATCTGTAAAATGAGCCAGAGAAAGAAATGGCAAACCACTCTAGTATCTTTGCCAGGAAAACTCCAAATGGGGTCATGAAGAGTAAGACATGACTGAAAAATGACTGAATAACAACTACCTAACTTCCTTCTTCCTGTTCAGGATGACACTCCTTTTAGTCACCCAGGCTTGACTCCTCACATCCCCCATATTCTATCTGTTGCTAAGTCCTGTTGATTTTACCTTTGTAACATCTCTCATATATGCTGCCTTCTTTTGTCTGTCACTACCACCACTCTGGTACCGGTCCTCATCACCTCCCCTCTGGATTATTAAATAGCTTTCTGGTTAGTATCCCCCCTCCATCCTCCACTCAGCTGTGAAAGTGATCTTCCTGAAGTTTGGTTACAACCATGTCATCACCGCTCTGCTTCCCCTCCCCACCCCCCATTCCATGCCCCTAATTCAAGAAATGTCAGCACCTGTTCATCACCAGGATCAAATATAAAATCCTGTTTGGCATTCTAAGTCCTTTACAACCACCCCTACCTCCATCTTTCCAGTCTTATACCTTACTCCTTTGTCCTCTGGTCATATTCTTTGGGATCCAGTGACATTGGCTTCCTTGTTATTTCCTGCAAAAGATACTCCATCTCTTGACTCTGGGCATTTTAACTGGCTGTCCCCCATGCCTCGAATTCTGTCCCTTCTTACCTCTTGTTCCTGGCTCCAAGTCCCAGCTAAAATGTGGCCTTTCACAAGGAGCCTTTATGCTAGTGGCTTCCCTGTTGACTCCAATTCATCCTGTATGTGTCTTGTTTGTACATAGGTGTTTGCATGCTGTCTCCCCCATCAGACTGAGCCCCTTAAGAGCTGGAACTATCTTTTGCCTTTCTTTGTATCCCCAGCACTTAGTGTAATGCCTGGCACATAGTAGGTACTTATGAATGCTTACTTACTGAAAAGTGTAAGTGGAATCAATGACCACAGACAAAGCTGAATTTCAACCAGAAAATGTTTTTAAAAAGTAAGGCAAAATATTATATTATACTTAAAAACATTTATACAAATGAGAGCATATAAAGTCTAAAAACATCTAACAATTCAGAATCAAAATTTATAAAGGAAAACATAGCCTTTCAAGAAAAACTAAGTAAAAATAGAAATAGAAAGTTTTAAATACACTTCAATCAAAATATGATAAATCCAACTAAAAAAATCAATGAAAAAGAACTCAGAGAGATAATCAGAGTATTAGCTAATTTAGATCTAATAGCTGCATGGAGATCTTAATTAAAAAAAATAAAGAATATACCTTTTCCCCTTCAATGTTCATGAAATGTACAAAAACCTGATTATACACTGGGCTACAAAGATTAAATAGGCAAACATATAGAAAAGAGAGATTCTATGCACTACACATAAAGACTATAATAAAATGAAATTAGTATAAATAATGATGCAATGAAAAGTACAAGTCCATGTGGAATCTAAAAAATTATTAAAAATATTGGGGAGGGAAACAAAAATGTTCACATTTATTTTTCATTCTGCATGATTCTTATTCTCTGATTTCCATTTCGATCACAATTCACCTCAAATGAACTTCCTCTATATTTTTTTCTAAAATTTTTTTTCTTTGTACATTTTCATATGGATGTCCCCTAAACACTTCAGGCTTACTAACATATTTAAAACTAAACTCTTCATCTCCACCCAACCCCTATCCCTCCCCACCAACCACACCCCCCCCCCGCCTTTCTTCTTAATTTCTGAATTCCTCTTTTTAAAAATTTTATTTTATTTGCAATTTGTGGAATAAAACACACATTTCCATAACATAGTACAATAAAAAAGATGATTGCACATGAAACTGCAAACCTACTATGCACAACTTGCTATTCCTTTCAAATACACAACAAAATTATCATGCAATTTTTTCCTCACCCCTCCCAGATAGGGGTACCATTATACACAAATATGTATATATACAACACATATGTATACACACATATGCAAAATTATTATATGCATACTTCTATTTATCGGTTCTTTCTCTGGATTCAGATATCATCTTTCTTCATGTGTCCTTTATAGTTAATTTGGTTATTTATCAGAGTCTAACTTTGCTCAAAGGCATTCTTCAAACAATATTACTATTACTGTATATAATGTTCTCTTGGTTCTGCTCATTTAATTCTTCATTATTTCATGCAAGTTTTTCCATGTTTTTATAAAATTGTTGAGCTCATCATTTCTTATAGCACAGTAGTATTCATCACAATCATATGCCACAACTTGTTCATTCATTCCCCAGCTGATGAGCATCCCTGCAATCTCTAGCTCTTTGTCACCACAGAGAGCTGTTATTTTAGAACATATAGGTTCTTTTCTTTTTACCTTAATCATCTTTGGAAATAGACCAAATATTTCTGGGTCAAAGAGTATAGCTAGTTTAATAACTCTTTGAGTATTATTCTAGGTTGCTCTCCAAAATGGTTGGATCAGTTCACAATTCCACCAACAATGAATTGATGTCTCCATTTTCCCACATTCTCTCTAACATTTGTCACTTTCCCCTTTTATTATTTTACCTGATATGGTAGATGCAAAATGATATCTCAAGGTTGTTTTAATTTGTATTTCTCTAATCAATAATTATTTGGAGCATTTTTTCATATGACTATAAATTATTTTGATTTCTTCGTTAGAAAACCACCTATTCATATCCTTTGACCATTTATCAATTGAGGAATGACTCATATTCTTGTAGATTTGACAAAGTTCTTTATATTTTAGATATGAAACCTTTATCTGATTAACTATTTATAAAATTCCTCCCCCTCCCCCCCATTTTTCATTTTCCTTCTGATCTTGGCTACATTTGTTTTATTTGGACAAAATCTTTTTAATTTAATGTAATCAAAATTATCCATTTTACACCTAACTTTGCTCTCTATCTCATGTTTATTTATAAATTACTGGCCTATCCATAAGTCTGATAAGTAATATGTTCCATATTCTTCTAATTTTCTTGTAAAATCTCTATATCTAGGTCATACATCCGTTTTGATCTTATCTTGGTAAATGGTATAATATATTGGTCTATTTCCAGTTTCTGCCATACTGCTTTCCAGTTTTCCAACCAATTTTTTTTATACAAATAATGAATTCTTATCCCCAAATCTTGTCTTTACAATTGTTAAATACAAGATTATTCTGTTTATTTGCTGCTGTAAATTGTATGTCTACGCTACTCCATTGATCTACCTTTCTATTTCTTAGCCAGTACCAGATAGTTTTGATAATTACTACCTTATAGTACAATTTAAGACCTGGTACTGCTAAACCTTCTGCCTTTACATTTTTTTCATAATTTCTTTTGATATTCTTGACTTTTTGGTTCTCCCAATGAAATCTTATTATTTTTTCTAATTCAGTAAAATAATTTTTTGGTAATTCAACTGGGATAGGGTTGAATAGATAAATTAGTTTGGGCAAAATTTTCATCTTTATTATGTTGGCCTTGCCTACCCATGAACAATTAATATTTCTCTAATTATTTAAATCTGAATTTATTTGCATAAAAAGTTTCTTTTTTTTTTTTACAATTTTTTAATATGGTTCCTGGGTTTGTTTTGGCAGGTGTGCTCCCAGGGATTTTATACAGTCTTATGTCATTTTAAATGGGTTATTTTTTACTATCTCTTCTTGTAGAGTTTTGCTTGTATGTATAAGAATGATGATGATTTACATGGATTTATTTTATATCCTGTTACTTTGTTAAAATTATTAATTGTTTCAACTAACTTTCCAGTTGAGTCTTTGGGATTTTCCAAGTATGTTATCATATTATTTGCAAAAAGAGATAGTCTTAGGCTGGTGGTAATGGGAATAGGAAAGATTGGGCAGATAAAAGCAAATAAAATTGAAAAAATAATGAAGAAGACTCTGTGATTGATCGGTTATGAGGAGGAAGGAAGAAGGATAAGTCAGATATGACAGTAAGATTTCAAACATGATTGAAGGGAAAGTTAATTGTGGTGCCATTGATAGGACTTAGGAAATAAGGAATGGGAATTAAGGAAATGGAGCTGAATGCTATTTACATATGAACAAGTCATTTAATATTCTCCATTCTCCAAAGATATCATTTTGGTATGTGGTTTCCAGTGCATTTGGAGATGACATCCTCAACACTCTAACATTACAAAAAAGAGAGATAGTTTTATTACCTCATTTCTTATTCTGATTCCTTTTATTTCTCTTTTTTCTCTTATTGCTGTTGCTAGGATTTCCAATACAACATTGAATAATATTGGTCACAGTGGGCATCCTTGTTTCATATCTGATCTTACCGGGAAGGCTTCTAGTTTATCCTTATTACAAATAATGCTTGCTGATGGTTTTAGATAAGTGCTTTTTGCCAATTCAAGGAGAAATCCATTGATACCAACAGTTCCAAGTGTTTTTAATAGAAATAAGTGTTGAACTTTATCAAACACTTTTTCTGCATCTATTGATATCATGTTTTTAAAAATTTTTATTATTGATGTAATAATTTATGTCAATAATTTTCCTTACCATCCCTACATTCCTGGCATAAATCCCACTTGATCATAATGTATAATCTTTATAATATATTCTTATAATCTTTTAGCTAGTATTTTATTTAGTATTTTTGCATCCATATTCATTAATGAAATTGGTCTATAATTTTCTTTTTCTGTTTTTATTCTTCCTGGTTTAGATATCTGTATCATATTTGTTTCATAAAAGGAGTTTGGTAGGATCCCTTCTTTACTTATTATTCCAAATAATTTATTTAATATTGGAATTAGTTGATCTTTAAATGTTTGATAGAATTCACTTTTAAATCTATCTGGTCCTGGTGCTTTTCTCTCAGGAAGCTCATTTATGGCCTATTCAATTTCTTTTTCTAAAATAGCTCTGTTTAGATATTCTATTTCCTCTTTTGCTAATCCAGGCAATTTATATTTTTGTAAATATTTTTCCATTTCACTTAAATTGTTAAATTTGTTGGCATATAATTGGCCAAAATAACTCCTTATAATTGCTACAATTTCATCTTTGTTAGTGGTATATTCACCCTTTTCATTTTTAATGCTAGTGATTTGGTTTTCTCTCCTCAAAAAAAAAATCAAATTAACCAATTATTTATCCATTTCATTAGTTTTTTTCATAAAACCTACTCCTAGTTTTATTTATTAATTCAATGTTTTTTTTTTACTCTCAATTTTATTGATTCCACCTTTAATTTTTAGGATTTCCAATTTAGTCTCTTATTGGAGATTTTAAATTTGTTCGTTTCCTAGTTTTTAAAATTCCATTCTCAATTCATTAGTTTGTTCTTTCCCTATTTTATTGATATAAGCATTTAGAGATATAAATTTTCCTCTAATCACTGCTTTTGCTGTTTCCCTTAAGTTTTCATATGTTGTCTCATTATTGTCATTCTCTTTAATGAAATTATTGATTGCTTCTATGATTTACTCTTTAATGCAGTTATTCTTTAAGATTAGGTTGTTTAATATCCAGTTAGTTTTTAATCTATGGTTCCTTGGTTCCTTAATAAATACAATTTTTATTATACTATGATCTAAAAAGGATACTTTTAATATTTCTGCTTTTAACTATAAAATTTTTACATATTTGTATATGGTCAGTCTTAGTAAAAGTACCATGAACCACTGAGAAAAAGGTGTATCCCTTTCTATTTCCATTCATTCCTCTCCAGATATCTGTCATGTCTATTTTATCTAAAATTCTATTCACTTTCTAAATGTATTTCTTATTTATTTTTTTGGTTAGATTTATCTAGTTCTGAGAGGGGAAGATTAAAGTCCGCTACTATTATAGTATCTATCTCCCCCTGTAATTCATTTAACTTTTCTTTTAAAAATTTATATGCTATATATTTGGTGTACATAGATTGAGTATTGATATTGCTTTATTATCTATAATACCTTTTATAAAAATGTAGTTACCCTGCTTATATCTTTTAATTAAATCTATTTTAGTCATAATTTTATCTGAGATAATAATTGCTATCCCTACCTTTTTTTGCATCACACTGATGCATAATAAATTCTATTCCAATCCTCCATTTTAACTCTGTGTGTATCTCTCATTCTTAAATGTGTTTCTTGTAAACAACAATTTGTTGGTTTCTAATTTTTAATCCATTCTTCTATCCATTTCTGTTTTATGGGTGAGTTCATCCCATTCACAATCATTCAAAGTTATAATTATTATTTGTGAATTTCTCTCCATCTTATTTTATCATATTCATGCCTCTAATGATGCCAATATTCTCTTCAGTTGCTGAAGCTAGAAACCTCAGAGTCAGCAACTCCTCCCTTCTCTCCCTCACTTGCCACATCCAATGGGGTACTGAATCCTGTTGCCACCACAGTTCAGATTCCCACTACTTAGACTATTATAATTGCCTTCAAATTGGTCTCTCTCTAATCCATTTTATAAACTGCTTAATTAATCTTTGTAATGCATAGTTCTGATCATAATCACATAACTCTCTTGAAAAAACCTTCAGTGGTTCCCCATAACCTATTAGGTAAAATCTAGGACTATTTAGCTTAATGTTCAGTTGTCTCCCTAATCTGATTCTAAATTATCTTTCCTATGTCTCAAAGAACTCCCCTTGATGCATTGTAATGTATGCTAGTACTTTGTTCCCTGAACTCAGAGTTCCTTTTTTCCTTTCCTCTTTATGATTCCTCATGGCACATCCCGGAAACCTGGAATGCTCTCCTGAGTTCTCCCCCAAACTTTGCCAGTTAAAATCTTTCTTGTTCCTCAAGACCCACCTGTCAATCCCTAAATGAAGCCTGACCATATCTCCAAAATCATTAAGTCATTCCTCTCCCTTCTTAAAACCTTTATAGAACTGTTTCTTCCATTTCTATACACTTATATTCTATTATTTTACTCGATAATTATGTATGTTTTATATCTCTTACAAGAACATAAACTTCATGTAGGCAGAGATGATGCCTTATTTAGTTTTGCACTTCCCTTAGTGACTAGCACAGTGCTCTGAATGCAGTAAGCACTTAATAACTGCTTTTTTGGGTAAATGACATTTTGTCTTCTGCAATGGCTTCTTTAATGGAATGGGTTCTTTGATTTTTATTTCAATTTGGTATGCAGTACCAAATTTTGTAGAAATAAAGGACCATACTTCAAAGGAATATTAACATGAACAGACTGTATGCACACAAATCTTTCTCCAAAGGATTACAAAATTTTCTCAGTGAAGTGATGTGTATGTGATAATTACTCAGAAGAGCACACAAAACATAATGAAAAAATGAAAAATACAAACCTCTGAGAAGTGTTATAAGTGAGACCAAACGGTGTTCCTGAAATAGCTGCTCTAGTTTGCACTGCAGATAGTAATCAGTATATGTCTCTAAGGTGTTTTTCAAGAGGATTCATATTCCCATCAAGAGATAATGAAGCCCTTCAGGAATCTGGAAAACCACTAGACTTGAAAACAATGATAAGTCATCCTGTTCTTAAAATAAAGTGGTCTTTCTAACATTTAGGAGTAAAACACATATAAATTGTCCTAATTGGTATGGCAATGTTACACTTGCAAAGACTACTGATTAACATGTCAATGGTCAATTCTGATAAACACACTGGGTTAAAAAATATTTTTTTAATCTCAGCTAAAGAAGGTTCTGAGTTTGGACTCTTTGTGGGTGCATCATTTGGCATCTGACATAAAATAAAATAGAATGAAAAATTAGTACAAGGAAAAATCATCCCCAAAATCATCCCTTACTTACACACATTAAGTACTCATAGACACCCTCTACAATCATCATCTCCATAAATTAATACTGATTTTGTTTTCTCTCTGTGTTCTCAGCATGGTTTGCATTGTTCTTGAACGGGTCATTGAAAAGCTGAAAATTCGAATTATAATTAAATATTTTACTATAGATTAACATTAAAGAGATGTCACAACTCTTCATGAATCAAAAGAAAACACCTGACAATGATGTTCTGCTCCACCTACAAACTCCTCTACTAATAACTGATTCCATAAAAATTAAATTGGTGCTAACACCAATTGATGCTAACACAATGTGAAAAGCAAATTATTTTAAATAGCAAAATTCCTGTGCAGATCCTATTTTATAACTGTCATGTTATTTTTAGTTTAGCCACAACAGAAATATCATTAACCACATGAAAACCCGAATCTGTTATTGCATGTATTGCCAATGCAAGGTGATATGGCTGAATTTGTTTGTGGTTCGGATGGCACTTCTGATAATACATGCTCACACAATAAATAAGGATTATAGAATAAATATTATAGTTTTTTTGCTTAGAAGTACAGATGAAAGTTTTTATACATCACCAAATTGGGGAGAACACCTACATCTGGATCATGCAGCGGGGGTGTCCTGCTTCAGCCTCCAGAGTCCAGATTGGGAAATACTCCAGGCAGTGTGTTCACTCCACTGGTGAGACTACAACATCTCAATGGAAGAGCCCCGTTTTAAGCTCTCCTTCAAAAAAAGAAGGCACTGTACCAATTATAAGGCATGATCATGTACGAAACACATCTTTGTTATCCCACGATGTCTGGTTATTGGGAGAGTGGCCAGCTCATCCCAGGAAGCAAAACCAAGGACGAAGCATCTGAACGCTCATGAAGCACATCTGGTTTCCAGCCTTAGATAAACACTAACAGAACAGGGTTAAATATTGGTCATGAGGCCCACTAGCTAGGAATGAACTTACATTTATATATTATTCTCATTTCATTGCCAAAGGATGTAAACTGAAAAACAAGGGGGATTCTTAACCAACAGAGAACAGAGCTGATTTTGCCTCTTAAGAATTCTTAGATGCCACTCTTTTTTTAAAGACTCTTATTTATTTATTTATCTATCTATCTATCTAGTTATTTATTCATTCATTCATTCATCCATCCATTCATTCATTCATTCATTCATTTATTTATTAATTCATCCATCCATCCATTTATTTATTTATTCATTCATCTATCTATCTATCTGTCTATCCATCTATCTATCTATTTATTTTAGCTGCCACTCTTGTGAATGGGGGCTCTTCCATCAAGATTTTTTTTCTCCCCACATTTAATAGTTAACATGAATAATGCCCTAGGGAGCACAGAGGCATTAGGAATAGATTTGAGCAAATACATCACAACATCCCAGTAGAAGGAAATCTCGAGGGCAAAGACTGTTTTCATAAAAACAGTGTCTGGGATAGTGCCTCATATGTTGCTGGACCTTAACAAATGTTTGTTGAAATGAAAAAAAAGGATTAAATATAGTAAAATCTAATACTTCTAGCTGGCCAAATTATCAGAAAGAATATGCAAAAGCATATTACTACAAGCTAATGATTAAATCAATATTAGCTATTAGGACCACCCATTCTTTACAGTAGTGATAATTATTTAACTATAACTTTATTATTAAAGGTTTTTTTCCTCTTAAACTTGACACTTATAACTCCTATGAGAAAAGAAGTCCAATGGAAAGTCAACCAAATCTGATCACATCCAATACTCAACATTAATACTGTATTGTCAGAATTAAAGGACATGGTCTCCCTTTTGGTTTTGTTGTTATTCTTCAGTCATTCAGTCTTGTCCATCACTTTGTGACCCCATAGACCATAGCATGCCAGGCTTTTCTGTCCTCCTCTATCTTTTGAAGTCTGTCCAAGTTCATGTTCATTGTTTCTATCACTTTCTATCCATCTTATCTTCTGCTGTCCCCTTTTCTTTTTTGCCTTCAGTCTTTCCCAACATCAGGGACTTTTCCAATAAGTCCTGTCTTCTCATTATGTGGCCAAAGTATTTAAGCTTTAGCTTCAGTATGTGACTTTCGAGTGAATAGTCTGAATTAATTTCTTTAAGTATTGCCCAATTCAATCTTACTGTCCAAGGGACTCTCAAAATTCTTCTCCAGCACCACAATTTGAAAGCGTCAATCCGTCTGTGCTTAGTTTACCTTACAATCCAACTCTCTTAGCCATACATTGCTAATGGAAAAATCATAGCTTTGACTATATGGACTTTTGTTGGCAAGGGGATCTCTTTGCTTTTTGGTATGTTGTCCAGAGTTGCCGCAGCTTTCCTTCCAAGGAAAACTTTAATTTCATGGCTATGGTTATTGTCTTCAATGATCTTTGAGACCATGAATATAAAATCTGATGGTTTCCATTTCTTCTTCTTCTATTTGCCAGGAAATTATGGGACCACTTGCCACGATCTTTGCTTTTTAGAGGTTAAACTTCAAGCCAACTTTTATGTTCTCCTCTTTCATCCTCATTAATAGACTTCTTAATTCTTCTTCACTTCCTGACATCAGAGCAGTATTCTCTGCCTATCTGAGATTGTTGATATTTCTCCTGGCAACCTTAATTCTGGCTTTTGATTTGCCAAGCCTGGCATTTTGCATGATGTACTCTGCATATAAGTTAAATAAATAAGGTTACAATATACAGCTTTTTTATACTCCTTTTCCAGTCTTAAGCCAATCAGTTGTTCCATGTTCTGTTCTAACTGTTGCTTCTTTACCCGCATACAGGTTCCTCAGGAGACAAGCAAGATGATCTGGCATTCCCATCTCTTTGAGGACTTGCCACATTTTTTTTGTGATCCACACACTCAAAGGTTTTAGTGTAGTCAATGAAGTAGATGTAGATTTTTTTTGGAACTTTCTTGCTTTTTCCGTAATCCAGTAAATGCTGGCAATTTGTTTGCCTCTTTGAAAACCAACTAGTCTAAAATATGGTTTTCTCTGCATTTACAGATAGAGCAAAACAATGGAATGAGAACTACTCTAAAGGTTCTAACAGTATGCCAGATGACAAAGTTGAGGGCATCATCTTGAATTGGGTTACCGAAAGCAATGCTGCAGATGAAGACGAAAGCCAGCGTTCAAATATACTTGAGTCTTTGGCACCTTAATCTCCTCAACATAATTTTATCATTAGCATTTATTCATTTATTATTAGCATTTAATTTAACTTATTTATTATTAGCATTATGCTAAGCACTTTATAAATATTATTTCAGTTGATGTGGGATCAAAGTGGTCCAATTTAAAGGTAATTAGAACTAGAAAGTCATGTGCTGCTGGTCAGCTGACTAATAGCTAGTCTGATCCCCTTACTTTTTACAAAATAGATATTCTCAATTTCTGTACTGGTTCTTTTAATATAGCTATTGATCCCACTTTGTGAGTATACTTTCTATTCTTTGGGTAACCCTACACATTTTACCATGTGCTGTAATTATAGTCTTACTTCAAATTTTTTGTGTGTACACTGCAAATGGATGGTAGTAAAGGCGAGAAAGTCCCAGATTTCTATGTGCTTATGATGGTATAATAGGAGAGGAAAAGAAACAAAAATAATACTAGAAATGTGATTACTGCAAATATTTAAAGAAAAAAACTGCATTTAATCACATAATAGAAAGACAAAATAAAACTAACCAATCCATTAAACAGAAGAGTCTTCCAGATTCTCAAAGGAAACAACTGGAATCCTCATAAAGTAACACCTGCAACTATACATGCTTTAAGTAAGCAAATGAAGAAAAGAAAAACCATCTTACTATATATAGAATAGCCAGTAAAGGAAAATCACTGATAGCATGAAAAAAGTCAGTTAGTTGGTAATATTGTATACAACAACCCAGCTAATACGAATAATATGGATTAGAGAAGTCCAAAGATTTGGACAATAAGTAAACCAATTCAAACAAATTTTGAGTG